>NC_092180.1:18879390-18989390 GCF_043641665.1 Enoplosus armatus | reverse complement strand
CGCTTTTTGGTCACAATCCTTTAAAAAACAAAGGGATCCATATCTAGATTGTTCATGGATGAAATATCGTTATTGGACTTTTTAAACTGTCAAATATCGATATTAGTTAAAAATCCAGTATTAGTTATGAGGTTTTAACACAGAATGAAGAAATATGCAGTGTTGTGATAGTAAAAGATAGTTTTTGCTCTGTTTACATTATGGGTGTGAGGTAACACAGAATTTATAGCCCTTTTAACCAACCACTTTCAAGCTTCACTCAGGCAATTTTGCAGATGTTATTTTGATATAAGCTCTATTAAGTATTTCTTGTATTTCTGTCATCCAGATAAGGACAAAGGGCCGAGGAGGCTGATGAAAAAGGGGCTAACTCTCATCCTGGTCGGCCATATTAATTTCATCCTCGGAGCTATTGTCCATGGCAACGTCCTCCGCCACATTTCCAAACCCAGCCAGGAAATCACCACTGAATACACTGCAGCCAACATCATCTCTGTCACCTCTGGCCTGCTGGTGAGTCAGTGTTCATCCTTTGTTTTCAGTGTCAGCAGTCTGCAGTGTGCACCAAGGGGCTTCCAAAAGCAAAGCAATCTTGGTATATTCATCAGAACATTTTACCATGAATAGCAATGTTGAATTTAGCCCTGTGACTTTCAGTGTTTTGTGCTTCATAACAACACATATGTATTCGCCTACAGTTAACATCATAAGTGGTTAGCTCAGTTCGTGTTGTGTATTTTTCTCAGCAATCAAGACTGAACTTGCCTGTTGTTATAAGGGAGCTGTTTTTTTTTTTTTTAAACCAGTCACTAGTTGCCCTAGGGCAGACTTCATTACATGGAAGTATCAGATAAACTGGCAGCTTTTGATGATGAGATGGTGTTAATGTCACATTCCTTTGAAATGTACTCCATACCATGTACTCTACACAGTGTATTACACAGTGTACAGGTAATACAGACAAGTTACTGCTTTCCACTGGTGATTTCTCACTTACTGTCATTAGTTAAACAAGTTTTCTTAGTCTGGCACCCGAATGAAAGATACAGCCTCACATCCTTGGGGCCAGGATTACTACTTGTGTCACATAATTTAATAAACCCAACTCCGTGCCAAAGCAATGCTAAGCTGAAACAATCATCTTGTCTTGAATCTTACAGAGCATTGCCACTGGGATTATTGCCATTGTGGTGTCAAAGAACCTTCATGTGTTAAAACTGGTAAGAATTTAATTTACTGATACAATCACTTCAGGTTTTCATTGTGTGTCTACCGCCTTCTGTTTTTTACACTATGTTGTCTCTGTGTCTCCAGCAAGTAGGACTCCTTATTGCATCATTCCTGAACGCCCTGCTCTCAGCAGCATGCTGCACTGGGCTCCTCTTGGCTATTACTGTCACTGTTGCCCACAATGGGCAGGGTTTGATGCTGGGATGCAATGACACACAGGTGCCCATCAACCCTCGGTCACCTATCAGTGCCAGATGCCCGTTTGACACAACACGAATCTATGTGAGTCTGAACTTTCCTCTTACATTTCCCTCTCTTTAAAAATGTCCTCCTCACTCCATCCTTTTGCACTTTTCTTTTTGCACTTTGAAAATTCAAGCTGCAACTTTGAGGCGTGGGATTCCATAAAAGCATCACTGGAAAAATGTTCAACCTCGTAATGTTACTTTATTTCACACTTTCGCTTCCTGGTTCCCATCACTTCCTGTCTCCCAGGACACCACCCTGGCACTGTGGATCCCTTGTGCTATGTTGGCAGCGTTTGAGGCTGGCCTGTCTGTCTGGTGCTTCATCGTTGGATTGGCTCTCAGAGGGCTGGGCCCCTGTGGGAACAACTACATCAAAGAGCAGGTGTGTGGGTGTGTGTGTCTTTGTGGGGGCGGGTGGGTATGCTTGAGGGGTGTAACTATGGTGCGTGTCTATCTGAATCTCTGTCTGACTCAGACGTGCACTCACACAAACACACTTGTTCTAACTCAAACCCAGATATAACTTAACCACACTTATCTACTCCCACTGGGTCTGTCATACTCTGTTCTTCTAAGTCAAAATAACCCACAAACCCCCTTAACTTAACACAGACCACGTCCTTCTATTCCCTCTTCCAGCTGGAGGAGGAAGCTCAGTGCTCTCCCCACAGTCAACGCCTGATTGGACAGCACTTGAACCCTAACTGTGCCTAACTGAACAAAAAGCAGGAAGGACACCACTCCGTGTAGACAAGCACAGCTAAATCCCAAAAGGCATCCCTGCACCTGTATTGAGACCTTCAGTCAGCTGGGTGAGTCTCACTTTGGAACAGGAGTTAAATCAGTTTTAAGAAGCTATTTGCTTTCGTTTCCCAACCACACTGTTTATCAGTGCATCTGTACCTGATGAAATCCATCAATGGTAAATTAATTTACAGTGACGCATAAAAAAAAAAACTGGTGCAGATCTTTTTGTGCAGCTATTGGGATTCGGTGTTCATGTACGTGTGTGGAATCTACAGTGAGACATAAATGCAGTCCTATCAGTATCCCTACATTACTGTTTAGGTTCAGTAACACCAAATATGTCATGGTAAGCATGTCTTTCAGTATGAAGGAACCTTTGTTTATGAAGAATCTAGCAAAAATATCTTATAGCTGAATTAAGGTCTATTTTAGCTTGTATGAACTCTCATTTCAGCAAAACGTGTTTTATTGTTCGAAATGTTTTTAGTATTTTACTGTTTGTCCAGATTCTAAACCACTCCAATTATACTCATCAATGTTTGCCTACATACAAGTCTAATGCCCACAGATAACTATGTTTAATGCTAGCTGCTTAAGCACATTGGTAAACTGTAAAGTAGAGTCACATCATGTAAACTGTGTGATCTGTTTGCTATAAAACATCAAATAATCTTTAGTACTATGTAGATACAGTATGTGGCTTCAAACTAAATTGGACATGTTAAATTTCACTTCTTGAAAATAGTTTGTATTATTAGATAATTATACGGATGACTGCAGTCATGTTCATTAGAGTTTCCACTGTGGCTTAATGTTGTAGGTAAACCATTGACTAGTTGAACACACCACAGATACAGCCACTGTACTACATTTTATATGTTTGTTTCTTTTTTTATTGCATTTTATTCATTTGTATTTCTAATTTGTCCTTGACAAACATTATTATTTGTCTGCCTTGTGCTAGAATTTAGTGAATTTCATAAAGAAAATTCACAAAAATATGCTTTATATACATTTTTTGTTGCCTTTGCCACTATTAAGACATACGCAGTAAAATAATGACAAGAGAATGATGAAAATTAAATAGCAAATTTAAATCTTTTTTTCTACATGGACCCAGAGTTACAGTAGGTCTCATATCGTCATGAGTCATATGTTTAGATTGTTGAAATGCAGAATCATTTATAAACAGGATGTTTTAGGAAAGATGCTCTGAACCCCTTGGATTGAAAATAATCTGGACTGAGTGCATTTGTGTATGTACAGTATACTGTGGTTGAATGTTAAGTGGGGTCATATTAAGAGGTTAAACCAGTATGTGGGTCAGCTGCCTCAGCACAGGCACAGACCCCCCCACAACTCAACGTCAGAGAAGATCAGATCAGCCATGAAACGGTTAATCTAGCGTCGTGCTCAATTGTGTGGAAGGGGATCATAGCACGCAGTACTAATCCTGAGGCTGTAAGGGATAAATATTGACATAGTGCTGACGCTGATGTCACACTGTAGACTCCTGAAATTTGTATTTGAAATCACAAGATGAATATGAGTTAAGAGTATAGATCTTGCAGACAAGCTTATTGTGACAAATCAACTGAATTCAAGCAAAGTTGTGTGTTGTGATATTTAATGATGTATTCAGAAACTATGGCTTTTCTGAAATGTTTGAGTGCATTATCAGTTGGTTTTTGAGGACATCGTTCCCTGTGAAGCAATGGATCTCCCATAGCTGAGGTTTACGTAGACTGCAGTCCATTTATACATTTTTTATTTAAATTCATATTTTCATTTTGATTAATAACATTAGCAAATCTCTAATTTGTGAAAGGCTATTCATTATTACTTAGATTATCAGGGATAAAATGAGAGCTTTATTGTGTTATTTTCTTGAAATCGATTTGAACTGACTCCCTCTCTCTGCTCTGTCTCTGTCAGTGAACGTAATGGATCCAGAACAAAATAAAATGTGGCAATTCGTATATATACTTAACGTACATCAATGCATTAATGTTTCACATATTGACATACTGGCAATAGGAGATGAAAATGATTGATGGCAGAATTAAAGTGCACTTATCAGGCTAAATGCATAATCTAAACGTTTTGGTGGTTGCATAGTTGTTTCCAAACAAGAGAAAACCAGTGTCATCGCTCATCTGTCCTCCTGACTCAGCGTAGCTGTAAACTCTCTTACAGGTGTTAAAGGTGTATATTTTGTAACATCAGCTGCCTGATTGACAAATGTGGATGTCCTGTACATTTCATTATTTGCTTTATGGTTTTTAGCAGTATATACATTTAATGTATACCTTTTAATAAAGATTTTTGATAATCTTAACTGTAGATGCGTTCTTGCTTTTAGTTTTGCCTGCTCATCATATATTGTAGTTCACATCTTTGTTACAGGAAGACTGCTGTCCCTATTGCACCTAGCCCCTAGCCCCTGAGGGAGTGAGTTTTAATGTCAAATTAAGGTGGATATGATAATTAACATTCACAAATATCACCCCCTTTAACCAGGGAGAAATCAATTCAAGACCCCACATGCATCCAGGACACACACACACACACACACACACACACAGTTACTTACCTAGTCTTTGTCTTGATTGTTATTGATGCTAAGACAACAAATAGTGAATAATAATTAAAATCATATCTGATTTTTGGTCCATTTCGCCTTTATTACAATGAAATACACATGTCACGTTTCTATAGGGCTCTCGCCACCAAATACCCCTCACACGTGTCTATCAGAATTGTTATACGTTTATATATATAATACATATATACAGTAAGCCCACAACCGCATGCAACGTCTAGTGGGGCCAATCATGTCGTGTCTGCGCGGTCACGATGGATCCGCGGCCACGATGTATCGGCTGCACGCTGCAGGCAACCAGCTGCAAACAGCGGAACAACGAAGTACTGCAGTGAGCGGAGCCGGAGGAGCCGAGCAGCACCCGAGACTCTCGTTATTCTTCACACAAGGTAAAGCGTTTGTAATTGTAACGTTAGACAGGAACTGTGCGAGTCATTTAATTCACTCTTGTCGGCAAGCCAGACAATCGGCTATAAATGCTTTAAAGGAATCTCGTGCACAAATAGCGCGCTGCTGGGCTGAAGACACTGCGGTGACAAACACACACACAGCTCCAAAGATTGATACGCTCTCTCGGTGAGATCCTGGCGTGTCACTGTGTGTGATTCTTTAGTACAGCGTAGATGCCTCACTGAAGCCTACCTTTTTAAAAAAAAAAAAAAAAAAAAAAAAGGTTTGTCCTTTCTAAAACTGACCAGGTTCTCCTTAAAAGAGAGCTAACGTTAAGGGCTGCGACCTGTAACATTAACTGCCCGCCGGGTAACGTTACAGAGGTGTTCAGTACAATTTAACGGTATCAATGTAACGTTAACGCTAGCTAGCGATCAGTGTTGCTGGGGTTACACGCAAGTTAGCTCGTGTCTAACGGTCGACTGGGAGCAGTTTGACGCAGGTTTAAATTAAAACTCGACAAACGGACACCTTTATTTGCTCTTTATTTCAATAGCATAGTACCCTCGCTTATTTCTAAAGTTCACTGAGTAGTCAACCATAAACACACCGATTCGCAGAGTGTGAAACATCGCAGGGGAACGCTACTGTTGCCCGGCCAACCTCACACAAACATGAGAGTGGGGGAGTGTCTGATCATCCGCAGGTGTAACGTTCACATTCACGGCTTCAAACCCGCTCTAGTTGTCGCGGTTTGCTTTCAACATGTTTTCAGTAGCCTGCCACATAAACTGTGTGTGACCCGCTGACAAAACGCCCATATGTTAAGACAATTTAACATTATAGATTAATTTAGTGCTCAAAGGCAATTTTTGCTAAAAGTATGCTAACACACAGTTTGTCAGGGCTTTCAGAAATGCCTCCCTACCACCGAATGGACTGGTGTTGATTTAATCAGATGTTTTAATCCTGATTTTATAGGGACAAGGGTGTGGCTGATCAGAGACTATACCAGATACAGTTCAGCTTTACTCTAAGCAAGCCCACTCTGCTTGTTTGACCATTAGGCCTTTCTTCTTTGTGTGTTTTAAACCTGCAGGACCGGCTTGATGGATCCACTCCCAGGTGGCAATTGAATGTGAAAGACAGGATTTTGTGTTTTGCAGAGGAATCTGTGAAATCCTTTGGAGGAAAATTACATATTTTGGGCTCAGCTTCCTTTCAAACACCCCTGGAAATAGCGTGAGAGGAGACAAAAACAAATTGAGTGGAAGAAAGATACATACAGCAACCCAGAGGAGACCTCCAGCAGACGGCTGATGGTGGAGCTATTATCTCAGGGACATGCTTTCAGTTTGAGGATGGAGCAAGGGGAATTTGTCCTTGACCAGGGGATTACCAGGAGGTGGAGAGAAACCATATAATGTTTTTTTAATGAGGAACAATTCAGACTGAGACACCTCAAGCATATACTGCAATAGGTGGTGAATCGAAGATTGACACAAAGAGCAACATACAGAGTCTTTGTTCGGCTTGTGGATTTCTCGCTTTTTCCTCCACCACTGACACTTAAGATGGACTCAATTGCTTCAAATGTTAAGAAGCCTTAAAACAATTCCTGCATGTCTTCAGGTCTGTCTCGTGGTTGTCTGGGCGATGATAAAGTCATCAGTCTGAGCCACTGTGGAGACATGTCTAACATTAAGATGCAACCACCTGTTGGAAGAGGATTCATGAAAGACTGGTTTTCAAAAACTACGACAATCTACTGCAGACAACGGGTTCCCGTCTCTTTTTCCTTCCTCCTCATCCCTATCTTCCTGCTCCTCTTCTCCCTGGTTACACCTACTCTGTCCATTCATATGGAGGCCATAGACAGCCACAGTGAGTTTAGCTGTGAGCCCATCAGACTGAGAATGTGCCAGGATCTGCCTTACAACACCACCTTTATGCCCAATCTACTGAACCACTACGACCAGCAAACGGCTGCATTAGCCATGGAGGTAGGTTGTTTGTGTGTTTCACTAAGGCGGTACATGCTTTGTGTGTGTGTGTGTGACTTTACATGGAGAAATTGGATAGCTGCTGCTAAAAGACAGTATTGCATTTTGTTAGTAAAAAATGTACATTGTAAAGCACTGAAGTGTATTGTGGTGAGTTTTAAAACAGGAATCAAACATTAAGTCACCACTTATGCAAATGCACAAGTCTTTGTCTTGGTGACAAGGTGCAGAAATTATAAACAACTACAAAGCAAACAGTCTACAGTGTCACAATGTAGTGTGACGCACCTGCTAAGGACTTCACATACAGTGTAAAGAGACAGTGTCAGAGACTAGGAAGCCTCAGATATGATATATATCAGATATTCATTTTTTTACATCCTCTGCAAACATAGCACTATACAAGCCAGTGACTAACAAACCACCTATATCCTTCTCCTCAGAGTACACAGAGAATTTTTGCACAGAAACAACGGAGAGGACTTCTTTTACACTTAGAGAGAAACAGGTTGCATTTTAAAATATCATCAACACGTCACCTGTAAGATATAGTAGAACAAATTGGATATATGCTGCCACACTTGGGAGTGAAGTGGCTTTCACACAGGCGTGGAATATCAAAGAGTTAGCAGGAGCAGTGAAACAGTTGAGGAAAGGTGATCTACGCTCCTCATGTTACAGCTCCATCTTCTCACTACATGTTACTGTTCCATGTAGACATACAGGAGATGAATGTGTATGTACTCAGGCACTTATGACCTTTCTTGGTTGTGAATAGTAGTTGACAGATATAAGGTGCTATCTGAGCAGCAGCAGCAGCAAGAGACATTTTAAGGCAGAAAGCAGTCAGGTGATTATGTGACTGATACTTCCAGAGAGATATTTTTTAGTGTAAAGGCATTGGCTTTAAGCAAAAAAGGGGGAAAAGTGCTGTGTGGCACACTGTCTGACTACAATAGTAGACACACACTATCCATCTATATCATGTTACCTCTCTTTCCTACTCCTTTTGTTACTCCTCAGAGAGAGAGAAGGAGCGCAGAGCGAGGTGTTGCTCAATAACTAGACCATAATTACCTGTTTGCAGCAAGCATTTGTTAGTACCAAAGGCTACGTATGGCTCTGTATTTGAGATTTAGACATGTTTGAGTGTGTTGGTTTTCCTGTACCAAACTACTGTAGGACTACGTAGTAATTTCCCAACTGTAACAGATGATGATTTCTTCCAAACAATCAGTAAACACAAAGACAAAACCTATACAGACAAGCCCAGCCTGTTTTTAGTGGGAAAGTCAGGTTGAGTTGTTTTAATCTCTGCACACTTAGATTGTCATGCTTTTGTGTGCCGTCATCCATCCAGATGTCTGTGGGTCCCGGATCGGCATAGTTTTACCCATTTTTTGGCTACCATGTATAAACTGTGGTTTATACTTTGAGGGACAGGGGAGGATAACAAATACAGTTCATTGAATTAAATCTGCCTCCAGCTGTTCATACTTGGCATATTAAATTACCCCTGTTGAAAAGCAGATGAATGTGGACAAGGCCAATGTTGGCTGTGGCATGTTGCATGTTTAATCTTGGGGGATTTTTATTTTTAGTTAATGTTTAGTTAATGTTTTCCCATGTCAAAACCCGATGAGTGTCAGCCAAAAGATCAAGCCGAAATCCTCTATGCTGCTCTCTGAATATTTAATCACAGAGGGGATTTCTAACATTTTCTCATGTCAGAATATGCAGAGCAGGAGGCTGTCAGGACCACTGCTGCCAGACGCTCCTTTTTTCCATTCAGAAAATAGGGGAATTAAGAAAAACAGCTTTATTTTGGAATGACAGCCATGCATTTTGAATTTGCTCGGTGTGTTTTGAATGGATGATAACTCTCCTTGAGTCGGAGGATTCACTCAGCACGTTAAGGACCATGTAAATATTCAAATCAAGTCAATTCCCCCGTGTCATGTCAAAACACGCTGTGTCAGGGATTGTAAGAAGCGTCTGTTGTTGAACTTGATTTGACCCAGATGAAGAAGGAGCCAAGTAACTGACACTCTCACTCCCTCCAGTCATGGAAGAGACATCTTTCTGAAGATGGTTGAGTAGCAACATGAACCCGGTTAGTTTTCCTGCTCTGGTCTGCTTTGACCAGGCATGGTAGTCCTGGTGGGAACCCTGGAGGAAATTAAATAATATCTCTCATGGGGCAGTGGCTGCATAATATCACTGTGTGTGTGTGTGTGTGTGTGTGTGTGTGTGTGTGTGTGTGTGTGAGAGATCACTGATCTATACACGTGCATGAGTAAAAACAAGGGTGCTTTTTTATTTTGTTTCATTTGTTACTTTAATGAAAAGACAACAACTACTAATTGTTGTATTGTCATATGTAAAATATATAATTATATATAAGAATTTGGCATTTACATTCTCTGCCTTTAGACAGAAAGCTAGTTGGCATGTTGAAAACCAATCATCAGGAGATTCAAATTATTTCCAGCAGGGAACACATCATTTGTAGTTAATTCTGCAGATTCCCACGTGTCCATATATTTTACAGCCATGACAACTGTTTCCTTTCTAAGAAAACCCACTGGCTGATGAAATTATTGTACCAGTATCAGTTGAATCCTCACAAAATACAAGCTGTGATCCATAGCAGCTGAACAGCAGCTCAGCTGGGCTAACATCTGGATGTTCTTTGTCAACAAATTTAACCTCATGAAACTGGGTATTTGGCACTCTGTGCTCAAATGTGTTTAACGGGAGTTATTGAGGTTTGGTGTAATACAAATGGATGTAAAGAGAAAGCAAGTGACATTTGTTTGACCGTTCATGACAAACCATTTTGATCTATGGCAATGTCAACGTTTTCCAACTCAACGGTTGTGTTTGGTTAGTGTACCAACATTATAGCTTAAATCCTTGCATATGATCAGATCCTTTATGATTTTAATAAAGATCAGCCTGATGGAGCCAGTTCTGGTTTCAAAGATGCCTTACAATTGAGGATGGCTTTGGCTTTTTTTTTTATGAAATACCAAAGTCCTTACCAAGTGACAGTTGAGATGAGTGTTTCAGAAACATCAGTGTGTGTGTGTGTGTGTGTGTGTGTGTGTGTGTTTTGGGGAATTTTACTTGTTGAAACAAAATGTAAAATAAACAACTGCTGCCAAATCAGCGTGAAGTATTTCAGATGCCTTAATGAAACTGGAGCCACTGTCAGCAGCTGTTGTAGTCACTTTTTAGGTCGTATCACATGATGAATGTTTGCTCTGCCTCAGTGGCAAAGCTTTCGTGTCTTGGCTTTCTTGCAAATTAGATAGATCATTCTTGTGAGCCTGTCATGTTACTTTTATTTTTGTTGTGAGTTGTCTTCAAGTCGTAGGTTGAAACATATTCAAGACCTGGATTCAAAAACATTTTTAAAACCACGCGCTATTTTGAATAGCGTGGAAATGTGCCCTCGATGAGTCCTCAGTTTTGACTGAATTGGAAATATTGCCTTTTCTCTTCCTCTTCTCTTTCTTCCTTTTTTAAATGTCAAGCTAAGCCAAAAATGGATTATCCCCAAGTGTGTGTGCGTGATTAACATACTAGGCCACATTTATTTAGTGTTTGAGTGACAGGCTCAAGGTACAGTGCAGTGTTTCTCTTGTGTGTAATTCTGAGCCTGGCTAAGGGCTAACTGTACACTACTACTTCCTGTGTGTGTGTGTGTGTGTGTGTGTGTGTGTGTGAGTGACAGGGGAGGTTAACGGTGCCAGCTGTCATCTCTCACTAGTGCTAACTAGCTGCTAATCTCTCTTTCAGTCCCACAATGAAGACATTGATTCCCACAGACCAACCGCCACCCCATCTGCCACAATAGTCAATTAAACCTGAGGGAAGAGGGTGAGAGAGACTGAAACATAAGAGGGGCAAGTGGAAGAGGGAGATGAATTTAGAATAGGAGAATGTATGACTAGTGAAATGATTTCTTTGGGAATATGTTTGTGTGTGCAGTTGCATGCTTTTTGGTCTGCATGTCACTCAGGAATATGGCTTGTACCGTCCATCTGCCACAGCATGTTATGGTTCCCAGAGGATGTGCTCTAGGTTGTGACACTGTTTGAGGTTTATGCATGTTAGACACAGAGATTTAGACATGACATCATCGAGATTGTGTGTCTGCACCAAGAGACAAGAACTGATCACATGACTCGAGTTTTTGTGTACAGAGATTGTGGTGCAGTTACAGACAAAGAAAGATGTCAGGAAGGAGGGGATGTTTTTATGGATGCACCATGCCCTCAAACAAAACTCAAGACAGTTATGATAATTATATAGAGAACAGCTCATCATGCCCATTAATGTCCTTTTGTTAAATAAATAAATAGGCAAGCATCATGCCGTGCCTGAGGCCTCCGGAGGCCAGATGTGTGCTTGGCCTTGGTAGATATTTGGCTTTCTGCACTGGAGTCTTTGTTGGTGTAATATAGGTGAGATAGAGGGCATTCTCTCCCATTAACCGTAAGATATTCAAGTTATTTCTCCTGACTGAATGAGGTTGAATTAATGTGATTCAAATTTTGGTCTGGTAGTCTGGGCCTTGGTTGTACATTCCTTCAAATAGGGTTGGGCAATATGACGGTATATACTGTGCGACGGTAGAAATGTGTCCATGACTATAGATTTGGCAATACCGTTTCCACCGAGAGCTCCCTGCTATATATTCAGTGCTATATATCCAGCTGCCTTGCAAGGTAACGTGATTTGGGCAGTGATGCACCTCTAAGCTGGTTCGCCACAGAAGATGAGAGTGACAAGAAAACATGGAGGAGGAGAGTGAAATTGTAAATCTAGAGCATGAAGTACGGTATGGTTATTCTAAACCATTCTCTAATTACTGTGATATAAAATTACGTATACCGCGATAGAAGATTTTGGCCATATTGCCCACCCTTACTTCTAAATCAGTTGGGTCAAAGCCCTAAATTCTCCATTTTCCTATTTGTTAGTTGTTGTTTGTTTTTTTCATGTAACAATCATCCCCATTCTTTCTCATCTTGAGTCTCTGGTACTGACAAACAAAATGCAAGCACCTGTAAAATCTAATACAGTTGCTCTGGAGTTTGTGGAGCTTATGTCTATCTTTTGTTGAATTTATGTTGGAGAGCTGTTGATTTAACTTTGTGGTGAATGTTTTAGGCTGGAGTGTGTGATGGTGTAGGCCTTTTTCACAGAATACATTTTGACATGTCACAGTACAAAAAGCACATGTGTAAATAATTAAATTAACGTCTGAATTCCATTTAGCTGCTTCAGTTTCACGGTCGTGGGATTGTGCATGCTGGCTCACTGTCATTGCACCTGTGCTTTTCCTACTATGAAGAGTCAAAATTTCTGCTGTAAAAAAAGGCCTATTGTTTTGCTTGCATTATATTAACATATATAGCAGAGGGGTATTCGGTGCTGACGTTATACCTCACTGAGTTTGTCCGGACAATTCCGGCACAATCTTTGTCATTTGGATCCTGGAGTGAAAGAGATTAGAAAGCCCCTGGTCTAACGGTCATTTAGAGAAAGACTCATTTGGGCAACAATAGAACACACTGTTTGTAAAGCAAATAGACAGCAACCCTAGCTCTGAATGAAGGGAACTAGAGCTGTCAGTCACTACGTTTACATGCCCACTACAAAATCAGGTTATTGGGAGAAATCAAGTTTAGGCAGGGAATTTGTGAGTGCTCTTACATGCACTGCAATGAGCTGATTACTGATCAGCTGCACGCAAAAGGTGGGTTTTATAGTAATCACATTTTCCCTTACTGATACCCACATTTTTAAAGCAATACTGACAGTTAAAGTGTATTAGTGATGTAAGTCACTGCAGTCTAAGGAGTTTCTTTTTTTCTTTCTTTTGCTAATGCAGCATTCAGACTGACAGCGCAGTGAGAGAACAGGCTTGTACAGTTTTTCCATAGGTGTCTGAAATTTACAGTATACTGTTCAGCTATGGAAATCAGTAGTCAGTCAGGAGTCAGTATCTCAGTGTTTTAATTAACAAGGATACACCGCTACATGTAATTATGTTTTCTTTCATTCTACCACACTACTGTCACAAAAATTCAGTTACATGTATTCATGGCCAAGAAACAAGGTTCTCCAACTGAAAGCTACATTCGCTGTGTTTCTCTTAATCTCTTACCTCGAGTAATGAAACCGGGTTTGTTCTTTACATACGTTTAGGAAATCAAGTTACTGCTGAAAGGTGGCAGTAACCTCAATCCTTAAGTGCATGTAAACACAGTCAGGCATTCTCCTTTCATTCAGCAGGTTTCCGGTTACATGCACAAGTAGCCATTTGACAGTAATGTGATGCTAATATGGTAAATTGGAAGAAGATGATGCCCCATTGAGATTATTAAACCGAAGTGGTGCTTTCTCTCTTCAGCTTTTTCACAAATAGTTGTTTTTTGGTGAGGGGAAAAATCTTTTTAAAAATGTCTAACAATAGTAGGAATTGTGATTTGAAGTTCACAATCACAATATCTTATGTGGTTTGCCCACTGATACTTCTCTTTAGTGAAGCCATGTGGACCTCTTAAAATTGCCTTCCAAGACTTGTTTAATTAAAATTAATTTCTCATATAGTTTCTGGTCTTATTAACACACATTACTTCAGTCATGTGGCCTGTTGTGGGCCCCAAGTCATAATTCAAAAAACGTAAAAACAACAATGCAACAGAATATGATGAATTGCTGGCAGTTGCATACTTAATCACTGTGAAAAGACAC
Organism: Enoplosus armatus; assembly: GCF_043641665.1. Lineage (NCBI taxonomy): Eukaryota > Metazoa > Chordata > Actinopteri > Centrarchiformes > Enoplosidae > Enoplosus > Enoplosus armatus. Next base: position 18,975,399 of record NC_092180.1, on the reverse strand, counting down.
TTAAGAGCTTTTGTTATCCCGCAAGACCACCCTTGTTTTATAACTCCACCTACTCCTGAAAAGGAGGGCTGAAGGGAGTAGAGTTTTTAATATAATAATAATATACTTGCCAACAATGGCATCAAAATATCCATTTTCTTTTTTTATGGAGATCATTACATTTATAGCTCATTTTATATGTTTATCATACTGAGAGAATAATTTAATTAATTGAACTTTGGTTAAGAAAGTGAAGATTTTGCTGGTATTTATGAGTTGCAGAGGTAGATAAATCTGTGTCACAAAATGAGCAGGAGGGACGAAGGGACAAAGTGTTAAAAGAAGAAAATGTGTGGGGCAGTTGAACAGAAAGAGAATGTCAGGGACTAAACAGAGGGAAATACTGACAGAGTGACAGGTTGTGTAAAGTCTTTAGACCCTACTGTCTCCGGTGTTTGTGTTTCTCTCAGTATGGGGTCCTGTCCTTCAAAATGAGACTGCTCTGTTTAAGAAGGGCCACCATGGGGCCACCAGGTCGCCACAACAGAGAGAGTTTGTGTGTGCCAAATGTGGAGAGTTCGAGGCTTGTTGTGCTTAAGTGTGGTCTGTTGTGTTTTTTTTCTTTGTGTGTGTGTGAATAGGAGAGAGAGAATTAGCTTTTATAGAGGTGTGTTTTTGTGAGTGTGTGATGGCTTGGTTGTGTTTGTGCTGTGTTTTTATGTGTGTGTGAGTGCATGTGTGTGTTCATGGTGTTCAGTGCATCTGAAGAGGCTGATTACCCTATTCACTCTGGCAGAGACAGACAGGTCCTCATTCAGCTTAAAAGTTCTTGTTTATTTCAGTCGAACTCTTGATTATCCTGCTTATTCGGACAGAGTCTATTGAAGCTGCTAGCCCAAATGAAGCAATCATTTATTTATGCGCAGAACAAAGGCATTGCCTGGTGCTGTTTTTTGGCACACTGTTCCCATCAGCATAGCTGCCACCACCGCTTATCCAGCCTCACAATGCCAAGTAAAGAGAGATTTGAGGAAAGTTTAGAGAGATTTTCCATTGCTCAAATACTTCTCTGTAGCCCACTGTAAATATAGTACCACAGGTTTCCATGAAAATATAAAGTAGTGGTGTATGCCGCTTGAATTCCCCAACCTAGTAACATGCTGGGACAATATACAGTTGTATGCATCACCATCATGCTTCAGATGTCAAAAAACATAAACAAATAACATTCATCCTGTATCTTTTTCAACTTTTTCTGTCATCTTTAATATATTTTCAAAATATACTAGGGCTGCAACTAACAGTTATTTCCATCCATTCAAACCCAACGGGTTTCTCGTTAAAACTAGAAAATGTCAAAGAATAACTCTTCCACAGACCCAAAGTGACAGCTTCAAATTCCTTGTAATGTTCGACCGAAAGTCCAAGTCCAAAATAGATATTTGAATTACAATGATATAAAACAGAGAAGAAACCAATGATTGATGAAATTATTAATTTTTTAAATAATCATTTTGCCATTTTCCCTTTTATTAGATAGTGAGGGTGTGGAATATGGACAGGAAAGGTGTATTACATGCAAAAACATGACATGCCATCTGGAATTATTGTTTGAATTATTGTTGATGTTTTTTCTGTAAATTGCTCTGACTGATCACACAATCCCCGTATCATTTTAGCACCTAAGTATAGCATGAAGTTTGTGAAGCGCTTTGGTGAAGCGCTGTTTATTCATGCACCTGTTCAACCCTTTCGGAATTATGTTGGCCCACCCAACCTCGCCCCCATCCTAATATCAGTGATGTATGGATGACAGCGGAGGTCCGTCTTCCTCTCTGCTTTCTTTTTTATGTTTATATAGTCCATCTGTTGTTCACTCCTTCCAGATCTTCCAGATGTTTGTGTCACGTCTCACTTGGCCTGCCCTGTATCCCTTCATGCACCCTACGTCTGTGTGATGTATAGTATGAACTGTGTGTTCTGTTGGTGTGGAGCCCCGCGGTGTTCAGCTCTGATAAAACACATAAATATAGGTTATCCATGTCTTATGGTCTTAATCTGAACTCATGACCCAGCCTAGGAACTGTGTGTGTGTGTGTGTGTACGTCTGTTGAGTGATGTTTAGCCCTCACTGTTAAGCCCAACTTCACACTAACATACACACAAACACACATACACATCATTGATCCCCTTCTCACGCAAAGCCACTCAACACAAGGCAGCTCTAATATTGTCAGCATACTGCAGGTCAGGACCAGTGTCAGCATTAAAAGCTCTAGTGCTACTAATTGTGCACTTAACAAGACACATGCAACTCTCAGCTCTCCTAAAATAGCTTGCATATAAATGCATACAGTCACACAGTTCAAATCAGTGCCAACAGAGAATAGTTAGACTGCTTTATCAAACATTCCAATGTTTCATTTTAATTTTAGAAAATAAGGTTGTTTGTATGGCTTTCTCAGACAACTACTCACCCTGCATGGTCTGCAAGTACATTTGTTTTACATTTTTTTCCTTCTGCTTATGTACATCTATTTCCTATCTACCCTCCCCCGCCAACACTGGCCCAACCCCAACATCCCACTCACTCTGTGAATCACCCAGGTGTCGAAGTCACCCTCCTCTCCCTCTCCAACTTCCAGTCTCTATTAGTGATTTATGCACATTTCACGTTGAATCTACACTTTACACAGACTGTCTCAACATTGACCTTTTTATGTTTTCATTGTTATTCAGATTTTCAAGATTATTTATTTTGTTAACAGATGAAAGAGGTTGAATAAACCCAACCGGCAAAGAAGCAGTATATATTCCTTTATCCTCCTGAGTGATGGTTTAATGTTATAGACACAGGAGATACACTGTACACTAAAAAGACAGCATATTAACAGAGGAGATGGCTAAAGATCGTCAACATATACAATTACAAACCTAGATATGTGTGGTTTAATTGCAGCCTGAGGAAGGATGTTGTCCAGGAAACTGAAGAATGTATTGATAAGATCATATATTTTATAGTTTCAAATGTATTGCTTTATGTATGCATCAGTTTTCAAAAATACTAATCCGTGCTTCCTCAAATACTGGAAATAGCAGGTTTTCGTCTGACTGTAACAGAGCGTATATGTCAGTGGTGGTATATAAGTGGTAAGCAGATGGATATGCACAGACGGCTGGGATGGTGTTAGGACGTATGTGGGTGCCATCTGATTCAGCTCCATTGTCGCACCCTTGGCTCCCCATCTACATCTCTATCATTTCATTTGACCCTCTCTCCTACGCCTCTCAGTTTCTTTTACTCTCACTTTCACACTTTCTCTGTCGCTCCTTTTGCAAGCTTGTTTGCGATAGTTTTTGGATGGTTTCACCCTTTCTAAAGGAGTCCTACTATAATGTGCTTGTGGATGCGTGTGTGTCTGAGCACACACATGTGCTTTGTCCTGTTATCCTCAATGAGACATGTCCCTGTGAGAGCCACCACATCACCTGTTGCCATGGTAGTTAAATAGGCAGGGAAGGAAGGGGAGGAATGGAAGGAGACAGACAGGCAGGGGAGGGGAGGGAAATTGGATGATGAGTGCATCTTCTGGACTAAACCAAGGAGGAGAGGAGGGTAGTAAAGGGAAAGAAAAGAAATAGGAGATTTATACTTGTAGCTAAGTCATTGCTCTCAAGTGCTATTTGTCTTGGAAGATGAGAAGAGTAATGGAAAACCTGCAAAATCTTTGATATTAGCAGTCAAAGCTGTGTAATCATGGAGAAGCATGGTGTGGTGAAAAATATATTTTCTCTCCACCCACAACAATGAAAAGACAGGCTACTATTGTTGTTAATATAAGGCGTGAAGTGGAGACATACAGCAGCCTGGAAAAGTCAACCCACAATTATTGCTCTATTCATTGTTGTTGTCTGGCAAAGGCAGACTTGATTTAACTGGAGAAAGTTATAATTTGAAGCAATTTCAGGATGATTGACAGTTCTCCTCTTAACTTAGATAATAACATTAACCTTTCCTACACCTAATTGGATGAAATTGGACGGATTGTTGTCTCAGATGTGGGCGGCAATTCAGAGGTCTGGATCCAAACTAAAACTATACACCATAATCAGTGGATACATTAGAGGCAGAAATGGGTCATTCATTCAGAGAGTCACACCTAATCTAATCATAATATCAATAATGCGGAGATTTGGTTGTTGACGATTTTCAAGAGTTAGCGTGCTAGCATGAAGCGGATCATGCTAGCTCTAAATCATCGAAATGTTTGCTGATTTGGCTGGTAGGGGAAATTGAGCTTGTGACATCCAGTCTGGCTCTGTTAGGCTAGAAATACAGTAAAGCATGACTGTATGTTTGAGAAAGAAAAAAAAATGAAAAATGACAATAATGCAGGGAAATTGAAATTGATGGGATTGATAAGCAGATAAGTGATGAACGGAAATGTTGGAGGCAAATTGTGACAAAAGAGATTAGAACCAAAGTCTGAAGGATAGGGTTGAGAGTAAGATAAAAGTTGGGTGACTGAAAAGAAACCAAGAGATGAGGACTGTGGAGGGACAGAATATGCTGATGGTGTTGCTAAATAGTTTTTGTCCAACATGAAATGACAGAATAAAGGTGTAGGGCAAGTCAATGAATGCTGATGTTGGAAGAGAGAAAAGAGAAGGAGAAGTGGAGGAGGAGGACAAGTGCATGTCAGCGTAATTGCCACGAGTAAATGGGAGGCAAGGAAAATAAGAGATGAATACAGGAGAGAGAAGATAGGAGGAGAGGAGGAGGGGAAGTGAACGTGAACGGGAATGCCATTAATGGCTTTGTCAGGTCCTCCCGACTGAACGATGGATGGACACGGATAAACGAACAAATGAATGAAAGAGGGAGAGAGTGTGAGAGAAGGGTGCCCCTTTCTTAACTGTCTTTTCAGAGATTGGGGAGGAGAGCATCGTGGTCTGTTCAGTTCATCTATTCATGGCCAACGCCTGTCTCTCATGAGCGTGTGAGAGGAGAGGAGAGGAGAGGCAGGCACATAGCCAGAGTGTGTGTGTGTGTGTGTGTGTGTGTGTGTGTGTGTGTGTGTGTCTTGTGGTGTGAATTTGTCTATGACCACATTTATCATGTGAGCATTATGGAGCAAGAAAGTAGAAAATTTTGCTTGAGATTAAAATTAACCAGTAAAAATGGAGAGGGGAGAGACAGTGGCAAGGAAACAGTGGTACGCTTAGAGAATAGAATAGAAAATAGTGTGAGCTGCTGCAAGGAGAGGGAGATCGAGGGGATCATGTAATTGCTACGTGATTGTGAACTGAAACGATCCACTTCTCTTACACTGTAGAGAGAGAGAGAGAATGTAATTGGCTCTAATGTATGGATGCAGTGAAGGAGGATGCAGTTAATAGTCAGAGTGCGAGGAGGAAAATAGACTGATCGAGTTGCAGTAGAGAGGCAGAAGCAAATGGGAATAATATAGTTTCTGCAGAAAGACAGAGAGAAATGGAGGATTTAGTTGTAAGAGCTAGTGGAGAGGGAATGTTGCAGGGATGATATATTGTAGCTTATGGAGGTAGAGCTGATGTGGTCTGACAGCATTTGTGCTGCCAGGCCCAACAGACCAATTTGAGAGTTATGGTGTGATATAGAGATGGCACAAGTGGGAGAAAAAGAGATAAAGAGTGTGCGAGGGTGATGTGGCCAGATGGACTTCGGCAGGGTTTAGTAGCAAAAAGACAGATTTTTCTCATCTAAATTCCTCCTCATCTGTCAGAAAGAAGTGCCAGAAATGGTACGTCGCATCTACCAGTGCATTAAAAGATCAACATTTTAGTCCTTTTAATGTGTCGGTTCAAGGGATGAGGTTACTTATTAGACAAAAATCGGTGCAAATGTCCCATAAAAACACTTATTAGCAAAACATGCAGGCTACCAAACATTTTAAAATCCCTTTGCTTTTTATCTAGATATAATTGGGTTTTTTATCAGTTTAGATGATCTGTTCTATGTGTGTGGTTTTCTGCATCATGATTGAGGGCTGAGAATACTCTAAAGAGTACTTAACAATCATAAAGTCAATGAAAATCACTGATAAGCCCTATGGAGGCAAAAGACAGCATCACTACTTGTGGAAATCCATGATCAGATAAGATGTTGCACATTTGATATTTTCACTTTGTTGAACACTGTAGCACAGAGTTGGACCTCTTTGGTCAAAAACTTTTGATTGTTGCATTGCTGCCAGTACAGGAGCTGTTTCTTTGGGGGCTTAGACCCAACAGCCTGTCGCCTTGATCTGACCACAACACAAAGCTGGTGACAGTTTCAGGAAGTGTGTGTGTGTGTGTGTGTGTGTGTGTGTGTGTGTCTGTGTGTGTGTCCGTCTCAGGTTCTCACACTCTAAACACTCTTTCCAATCCATTTGACTCCCTAATCCACCAAGAAACCACCACTTTTTTCTCCATTCCTCTCCAGTTTTTCTCCTTTTTTCCTCTATCCCTCTCTCCCTCCTCCTCCTCCTCCTCCTCATACGCTTAACAATGTGTATGAGTTTCTACAGAGTTGGCTAACTGGATTTTCTACAGCCGTTCTAAGCACCAAACCATGAGCGCGCACACACACACACACACACACACACACACACACACACACACACACATAAAAACCCACAGGCCAAACAGACTACTCAAAAATGTATACATATACGTTAATAAAACATATACGTTTTCCTGTTTTGGATCTGAATCCAGATCAATGCAACCCAACGATGCAAGAAGGAAGGAAGGAAGGAAGGGCGAGTAAAATGGAAAAAAGGGAGGAGTGGAGCAATCAAAGATTAAAAAAAATGTTGGATCTATTAGATTCTTATGGTGTTAACACTGCCGTCAATGTATTTTGTGGTTAGGACAATTTTGCAGAACTTTTGTTTGCAGAAGTCTTAAGATGCAAACAGAAACTAAAAAATGGAACAAAACAACTTACCATCTCATTTTACCACTTATAATGTATTCCCAAGTGTTTCATTATTTTGTAACAAAGAAATGTATAATAAGTAAAAATTACATGTCATGGGATTGTGGATTATGGAGATCAACTTTTGATTTAATCCTTTTCCTGAGTGGGAAAGAATAGCCTTAGAAAAGTAATCGTCGGTGACTTCCAAAATTTCAGTTTAGGTCAGCATTTCTCATGTTAAATCATGAAGTACTGTGATGTATGATGTACTGTGCAACAGTGCTCTGACGTATTTTAATCCCCAACATACCCACTAAACAGGACACTCGGGGAGGAAACACCTTATTCAACCAGAAAACACACCCTGTACTTTTTTATGTTGTATGCACTGCTTTCTTTTTGCTATTAACTTTACAGCAGTTATTGATATCTATCTCTTGTTTGCCAAAAGCGTAATTGCTTGCATTACGTGACTGTTAATCATATACCTCTGTCTTTCTCTCTGTCGTTCTTTCTGTTTTTCTTTGTTGGTTTTTTTACTTGAAGTTTTTTTTCTCTCCTTTTACTTCTTTCTCTCTCCCTCCCCCTGGGTTTCTTTGGAGAGAGGGAGTAAAGAGAAAGAAACTTAATCCCTCTATTGAACAAGAGGTGGACCAGTCAGGGGCTTTTTTCTCATTTTCCTCTGTGTCAAAAAACCCACCCTGCTTCTCATTCCTCTTCTCCTTCCAAATGCTCACATTTGCCTGTCCAAATCACACACTCACACACACAAATATTTATCTTTTATTAGATTTTGAATTTGTCAGTATTTTGTTGTATAGTCTGTAATATATATTATTGGCATCAGTCTGTGGTTTGGGCAATCTGATATTTTGCTGGATAGCTATTAGTAGGTGTCAAATAGAGATGTGTTGTTCTCCTTTTTTTCTTGTCAATCTCGGGGTGCCCATTATTGGTGCACACAATGTCCAAGTGCAATTCAAGTGTGCAAATGCAGTGTATTTTTGCTAAATATTGTATTCTAAATACATGCAAATAATAGTAATTAAATAAATGTAAGGGTATGACTTATAGTAGGGAAACACCCTCCACACATCCCATTGGGATGGCATACTTCATGATGCACAATGTTTCCCTATACAGCAGTTGAATCAACAGCCCTCATGCTGCAATAAGGGCTCTTTTGAAGGATGAATTTGTGAATGTTAAAATGTTTCTCTGAATGGTTCTCACAAATAAAGTACTGAGGTCAAGCCACCATTCATACTATTTTAAAGCTATCTGGGGGGGGGGGGCGTCAAATTGGAGCATTGCATGATGGATGGCGTTTTGGTAGCATGTGGTTTGCATGATGAACTTTTGATAATTGCAGATTTTATTTTCTGTATTAATTATGTTTAATTCAGCTACACTTTTTTTCATTGTACTTTTCAGTTTTAAGTTTTCCTCATGTAGTTTTGACCCAAGCTTTAGTTTAATAGACTACATCTCGTCCACTACAGTGGCTTGAGCTTAAAGGCAGCAGTGTAGACGACAGCACAAAGGCATTTTTACTTTGAGACCAGTCTTCAACAGAGTTTCCAGTCAGGGGCTGTGGACATTTGTAGTCATGCCTTTTGTTGAACAAATTATAAACTGTAGAAATATAGCATGTATTGAAGCTCCACATGAAGTTTGTGTCTCTGCTGCTGTTGATGCTTAAAACATTTAGTATGTTCGCAGGCTACCTTTAGCATGTCAACTGTTAACTGTGCATGTAAATGTGTTGGCCATGCTGTCTGATGTCCCTTTGCATTTTGTTGCCTTTTTCACTTTCCATGACTGTAATCTTTAGTCAGTCATTTTGTAGCTGCAAACTTTTTAATGTGTGGAGATGTAAAACCAATATACAAAACACTTAACCAACCATCCTTTTTTTTTTTTTAAATGATAGAGAGCTCTAGTGATAGAAGGATACACAAATGTTAAGGACAGCTGCAGACTGCGGCTCTGTACTATCAATTGCACATTATGGTCACGCACAATCTCATGAATGGTAGGTGATTGATTGTGGGCCCACATGCTGTTACAGAAATCATGTTTTGCATGTGGTGAATTACATATTTCTCTGTAAATGTATTTGCTCAGTCATGGCGGTGCCTTGTAAAGTTTTTTTTATTTATGCTCAAATGGTAAATGATCTCACTTACACTACTCACAAAAAGTTAGGGATATTCGACTTTCGGGTGAAATTTATGGAAAATGTAAAAAGTTCATGCTACAGTGATATTATATCATGAAAGTAGGGCATTTAAGTAGAAGCATGCAATGATAATTTCTTCATCTCATTCCTCATTTCTGCTCAGTGTGAATCGACTTCATGTGAAAGCTGAATATCCCTAACTTTTTGTGAGTAGTGTATATAGCGCCTTTCAACCTTCACGGTTCCCAAAGCGCTTTACAGCTAAGTCTCATTCGCCCATTCACTCACACATTCACACACCAATGGTGACCGAGCTGCCATGCAAGGTGCTGGTCTCCATCGGGAGCAACTTAGGGTTCAGTGTCTTGCTCAAGGACACTTCGACATGACGGGGGCAGCCGGGGATCGAACCCCCAACCCGCTCTAACCAGCTTTACCGTGCGACAGTGCCACCATGCCGCCCATGGAAATGAACTGCATCTGTCTCATTATCAGTTATATCAACCAAATATAGAGGTAGATTTGGTCATACATAATTGCTAAGCCCATGTACTGGTACACTGGTTTCTTTGTTGAGATAAAATTGCAGAGACACACCACGATACCTATTGTCTGTCTATATCATTAAGTGTATTCAGTCCACTACACATGGAAGAAAGGAAGGAGTGAAACCAGCAGGGAGTGAGAGATCTATTGCAGGAAGCTGATGCACTACATTTCCTCTTTCTCTTGTATCCTCTTCTCCCCATCCTTATCTACTTCTTCTACTTCTTTCCATCTTTTAGTAGCAGTCTGCACCCTCAGGCCAGGTTTTGTGTCCTTTTCTGCTTCTCTTTCCCTGCTCATCCATCACAACTAACTACAAAATGCCAGACAATTCACTCTAGTCGTCCTCCATGTAAAGCTGATTGCCACCCCCTCCTCTCTGATGGGTGGCACAGTTAGGCCACTTAATATCAATATTCTCTTTGTGGTGGGAGATGGGGGGGCAATTGCCTTGTCCATCAGAATAATTGCTCACAGATATCTGCACACATGCACTGCCTTGTGCATGCACACAAGCCTTGCACACTCACACACTGGAAAACACAATCACTCTGACATACTTACACAGAATACAAGAGCAAATGACACACACATACACACATGCACACGAGTGTAACCCCACATGCACGGGAGAAATGGGCAGAATGAGGACACACAAAATGGGAGTCACGCACATATTCGCTGTAGAGTTAGTATGAAGAGACATGAAGAAAGGCTCCATTCTGCTGAGCAGTGAGATGCACTCATGCAGAAAGCAACTAGCGCTCAGTTAAGTGTGGCCTCAAGCTCGTAACAGAAGTATGAGTGAACAAGGTGGACAGACCGGGACAGAGAGATCGTTCTTCAGAGTGATGCCCATATCAGTTTTTGTTGAGGACAATCAATCAGTTGTCGGATATATTGGGAGGTGTTTCAAATTTTTCTGTCCTTGCCATTTACATACATGAGGGGGGCAGAATATTAGAAACACCTCTCAATATAATGCAGTCCAGTACAACAGCACCACTAACTATGGCCTCAGTGCTAAAAAATTTAATTAACACCTCTATGACGGTGTCCAACAACACTGGATTGTAGGTATCAAAAAAGTAGACTTTATGGCATAACAGTGGTATTGGATTGCATTAGACTTTCCAGGTATATCAACCTAATATAGTGACCACTCAGTGTATATGTAACCTGCATTAATATGCACTCAAAATACCTAAAGAATGTGCAAGCTGAGACTATAGAGGCACCGTCACTGTGGGCTTCTCACAACAAGTAATTGTAGCTAGGCAAGTATTTTTTTTTTTTTCCTAAAATGTCATACCTCTTTAACTGGTAACTATTAACAAAGAGCATAACAAAAGTCTGGGATTTCATTGGCTTGTGGTGTTCTCCACTCTTCACTGAATGTTACATCCCTACACACCTCGTCGTTTCAGGTATAAATATGAAACATATTTGATAGGATTGGCCAGCAGTGTGGCCTGGCCTATGCTCAGGACTTCCTCTTTGATCAGGGTGTTCAAATATGATTCTGATCAGTCTTATAATCAATATCAGGCACAGTCCTGTACTGTTGGCTAATAAGGCGTCTTAATGAAAGTTCTTAAGAAAGTACCATTTCTGCACTGTATTTTACAGAATAGTGCTTTTGAGTCAGTATTTAACAGCCAAACATAATTATGTATTCAGAATGTAGTAGTTCAAATGCAGGGCACGCTTAATTACATCTGAACTGCGATATATCATCTTCTCCTCTCATAAAACTGAAATCCCATGAAGTTATTAAACAGTTATTTTAGGATTACAGCACAAAGCTTATTCATTTGCTATTCTGTCTACATATAATATATTTATGTAATTGCCGATCTACTCAATTATAAGGTGTAGTCCAGAATCGAAGCTCATGTGGTTCCTGTCTTTCTCTGTCCCTACACAGTGAAGCTTGCGTGTTCATACACTATGAAATAAAAGGCATGGGTTGTAAAATGTGTGAATTATTGAATGTTTGTGTGTGTGCATGCTTACATGTGTTTCTGTGCAATACTCAAAACTATGTCACACAGCTCATGCACCGCTGCACCCATTTACTGGTGGAACATCTCTCCAATGTGCAGATCTAGAACACATCAATTGAGAACGATCAAAACATACTCACATGGCCCGAGTCCACACAGAAACATGCATGAAACACACACACACACACACACACACACACACACACACACACACACACACACACACACACATATTCACTGATGCATGGGTATTTGCATGAATGCACTCATACAGTCTCTAACCATATACTGTAGCCTTTGTAGTAAGCAATCAATGTAAGTGCACTGTTTTGTGCCACATGTACACATATTTTTTACACACACACAGTTCAGTGTTGTGTGCGATCAAGCGAAGTGTTTTGTTTCATTGCTCTGGGCTCCATTCAATGCTGTCACAGTTCTGTTATCGCCGGTAAAACCTGCATTGAAAACTCCGCTTTAGTGCAGCCAGATGATATGAACTTTTAAATAGATGAAAAGATGCAGGTCACCTTGCACACATAACCCTCTCAATACTGCACATAATGTTGCTGGTAGTTGCTGATGTATGAGCACATCAGGGAAATATGTTGTATATATTGGGTGTGCGTATTGCACAAAAGCAGAAAGTGACACAAATGTTTGATGAAGATGTGAGTCTGAGTTCACTGATAATATTGTAAATCTAAAGTAAGACTTTATGCAAGTTCTTTTAAATAACTTCAAAGCAGTTTCCCACCAACTAATTAATTAAGTCTCTGTCTATTGGTGCTCATCCTCATTAAAACACAGTAGTCCTCTTTTCATATGAAGCTCACAAACAAAGAGAGAAAGAGCTTTTTATCCTTTCCATCACTCACATTTTTCCAATCATTCTGGGGATTTGAACCAGAAACCTGAAGGTCACAAGCTTGACGCTTTAACCTTTAGACCACCACCACAGGGAACAGAATCTATAATCTTTAGTGTGTGGATAGCCCTGCCGTTTGTTTGTTCAGTGTATTAACACATGGCTCTGGCTCAACCTTCAGAGGTCTGTCTTTGCTGTCCCCTACTTCAAAGGGATGTTTGGTAATATGATTGCAGCTATACATATTTCATGAGCTTCTAAATATTGATGGAGTACTGAGTAGTATAAGTTGCAGCAGAGGAGTTAGGACACATTTGTCCTCCCTCTGGCACTCCCTCCATCCTCTTTGATGGCTATTTCAGGTTAAATATGAGCCTTCTCATATGTGCCACTGATAGCAGTTAGCCTGTGTGTGTATATATGTGTTAACATGATGCACTCTCCTTCCCACATGCATGACAGATTTAATAACAAAGTTGTCAAGCTGGTTCCCACTCATGTTGTGATATAACATTAAAAGGATGAAATGCGTGGGTATTGCGGCAAGTTCAAACATAAATTAAAAACTCTGTCTCCCAATTTTTCTCCTCCGCAGCCTTTTCATCCCATGGTAAACCTAGTGTGCAGCGCTGACCTGAGGATGTTCCTGTGTGCCCTGTACGCCCCGGTGTGTACTGTGTACGGCCGGATGTCCATGCCATGTCGATCCCTCTGCCAGCGGGCCAAGGATGAGTGCCACAAAATCATGGAGATATTTGGAATAGCCTGGCCAGATGACATGGAGTGTAGCAGGTGTGTAGCAGTACTTGAAAATATAAACAGTGTCATCAGGGTGTTGAAGCGTCTGAGATAATACAGCTGGTAATATTATTCTGGTTGTTTTATTCTGAATGTATACTGTATATTTACCCAGGACTAAGGGGCAATATCTGATTTGCACATATCAAATCTGCACTGTCCCTGTGCTTGCTGTTTCTCTTTGAACTCATGCCAACTTCAACCCCACATTGAGCCAACTTAACATCTTGCCACTGCTCTTATTCTTTTTTGACAGCCACCCCTAGTTTCCTCTTCCTCATCACCATGAAGCTCCCTTCCCATCTATTCTAGCTTTTTTTATCTCTCAGTTCAGCTATCTTCCTCATATCTGGGCATGTATAATCTCTTAATTATACATTAAACTACATGATCTGACTTAGTAATTCTTTTCCTAGGTTCCCCGATTGCGATGAGCCCTATCCTCGTCAGGAGGACCTGCTGACAGGCTCTGAGCCCACTGACCAGTCATCCATGACTGTCCAGAGAGACTACGGTTTCTGGTGCCCCAGAGAGCTCAAGCTCGACCCAGACCTGGGTTACACATTCATGGGCAGGAAGGACTGTTCTGCCCCGTGCCCCTCAATGTTCTTCAACCAGCAGGAGCTGACCTTCACCCGCTACTTCATAGGAGTCGTTTCCATTGTCTGTCTGTCTGCAACGCTCTTCACCTTCCTGACGTTTCTCATTGATGTTACCAGGTTTGAATGGCTGAATGTTGTATGATCAACAATCAACTTATTGAGTATGATCACATCCAAAACTCAAAACAAATTTAGAAGAAATATGACTTCAATAGTGAATGATTGTGAAGAATTGCACACATTTAAATGGACGAGAATCAATAGCAAAATACATTTTAAAAGTAAGTGGAACGAAGATGTGTTCACTGTTATTTTTTTTTTGACCTCATTAGGTTTCGATACCCTGAGAGGCCAATAATCTTCTACGCTATGTGTTATGTCATGGTGTCACTGGTTTTCTTTCTGGGATTCCTGTTGGAAGACAGGGTAGCGTGCAACTCAGTCAGCTCTGCCCAGTTCAGAGCTTCAACCATAACACAGGGATCACACAACAAGGTGAGAGCTTTAGTTTATTTCCATGTAGTATCACAACAATAACATCACATTGTTCTCATAACATTATTCTCACATGATTGATCATAATGAATTTGATACATATGTTTAAGTAGCAATTTGAAACATTCTTAATGTGGCAACCAAAGTTTTAACTCTAGTATAGTAGATGATTAACCTCAGAGTTTTAATTAATCATAAATTCTCTAGTTAGTGATTTGCTGACTTGACTCCCACATGATTGATCAAAAGTCATTGCTCCCACTCTCTCTCTTAGGTATGCACCCTGTTCTTCATGGTGCTGTATTTCTTCACCATGGCCGGCAGCGTGTGGTGGGTCATACTGACAATCACTTGGTTTCTGGCCGCTGTGCCTAAATGGGGCAGCGAGGCCATTGAGAAGAAAGCCCTCCTCTTCCACGCTGTAGCCTGGGGGCTCCCAGGGGCCCTGACTGTCACCCTGTTGGCCCTGAACAAAATTGAAGGAGATGGGATCAGTGGAGTGTGTTTCATAGGGCTGTATGACATAGACGCCCTGAGGTGGTTTGTTCTGGCACCGCTCTGCCTCAACGTAGCGGTGAGTACAGTCAGAAGATAAATGAGTAGGTGGGTGGATGAAAGAGTTGCTGAGTAGGATGAGTTGGATGGATGGATGGGTGAAGAGATTAATGGGTGGGTGGATGAAATGATACAGGGGTGGATTGTATGCTGGAGTTATGGAGACATGGATAGACTAGTAAATAGATTGGTGGATGGCTGACAGTCTTTCGGCCTGTGTGCCTTTCAATCATCACGCTCTTTAAAACATCATCAGTCATTTTAATTTTGTGTATCTGTCACTGAGTCTAACTTCTCATTCGTCTTTCTGTCTTCAGGTGGGTGTCTCTCTCCTGTTAGTGGGCATTGTGGCTCTGAACCGGGTGCGCATGGAGATCCCTCTGGAGAAGGAGAACCAGACCAAGCTAGTCAAGTTCATGATCCGAATGGGAGTGTTCTCAGTGCTCTACCTGGTCCCCTTGTTGACTGTGATTGGGTGCTACTTGTACGAACACACCTACCGGAGCATTTGGGAGACAACATGGATGGAGGAGAACTGCAAGCGCTATCACATCCCCTGCCCATACAAGGTAGAGAGAGAGGCAAGTGAGAAACCGTGTTTGTTTGAGGCTGTGTAATGGTGCTATGCTTGCAAGATAAAGTATGTGTCACCGGTTAACAGGGATGCATTTCATTTGTGAAGACTTTTTTTGTAGAGGACAGCTTGCTTGGGGTAGGTCTAAAGTGAGACTTCAGGATCAGAAAAGACTCTACCAGATTCTCTCTCTGATAGCACAGTGCAAATATGAATGACTTTAAAAGTCATATCACCAGATAAATACACCCTGTAGAGCAGCTCATCAAAACTGTTCTTCTACCTTCCGTCTGAAAACAGATGGCTTCTGCCTGTCAGCTCAGCTGGACATTGAAAACAAATACACTGTTGACAGGATCTCCAGCTGTATTCCTATCACAGCTCTCTCTGTAGCTCACTCACACACACAGTGTGTGTTGCCACACTGGCAAAGTTAGCTGTGGTGAAGTACTCAGTTGCCCACTGTGTTTTTCTCTCCTCATTAAGTCACTGGGATACCTTGTATGTTTATGAGAGGACAGCTGTGTGTTTATTTGTGTGAGTAGTGAACTTACCAGAATCAGGAGCTTCTCCAGTGAACTGACTCCATAGAGGTACACACATACTCAAGAATGGATGCCAGTTTTGTAGCTTTTGCCAGTATTTTCTATCAGTTATTATAACAAAGTATTCATTGATGTATTTGCTGAGATTTGGAATCAAGTCATCGTTTCTACTGCAAAGGCGACAGGGCAAACAAAAAAAATCATACAGGCTGTAAACAAGCCAATGTTTTAGACCAATTATCTAAACCGTAACCGTAAGTAAGCACTAAATACAGATAATTTTACTGTTTGCCATAGATTCCTCTTTCAGATAAGTTTGACTAACCTTTGGATTTGTTTGCAACCTGTATTATCCTCTGACCTGTTCTTGCCCTGTCGGACTTCATTGTTAAAATGTCCCTGATCTCAGCTCTCCACTTGAATACAGTGTCATTATTACCAATAGAAATAATGAGCAACCTACAATAAGACCCAAATTGTAATAAACTGAAATAACCTTTCAATGGGCAGAGACTGTGTGTGCCTGGTTGTTTGAGTGTGTGAGAGACAGGGTTGGCAGTTGCACATGTGTGTGGCTGAGTGAGTAGGTATTTGTGGAGGGGAGGGAGCCGAGCGCAGTATGCATCATTAGCTCAGCTAATACAGCTCTCAAGACCAACTCCACACAAAGCTTCCATCTCGGTGTTACACTCTGTTTCTCTGTGTCTTTGTCTTTCACTCTCTCTGCTGGTTCTCACACACTTATTTCTTTCTTTCAGCCAGCCTACCGTTTCTCTCTCTCTCTCTCTCTCTCTCTCTCTCTCTCTCTCTCTGTCTCTCTCAGGGCTTGCTCAGTCATGCTCTGCTGCCTGTACTCTATAACGTCTTTGTAGCAGTTATGAAGAGTGGTGGGAGTGTGGTGTATTATACAGTCTGGTGCTAAATTAATAACCAAATGTGCACAATGCAGACACAAACACACTCTACTGCTTTCTGTCTCATGCTTACACTGAAGCTTTTCATTGGTTTCTCACATAACACATTGTTTATGTTTCCATTTTTCATGATTATTAAAGGTGAGTGCTGTTACAGTGGTTTTATGATAGAAAAGTGTCAGCTAATTTGTGACTGACGGACTATATGAGGGGGGTGGAGGGCAGGTGCAAGTACTTATGTTACTTGTTAGTGTATGTGTGTATGCATGTGTCTGTGTCTGTAGCTGTGTGTGTGTGTGAGGGCTCATGAAGAGAGAGCCCATTTATGACCTGTTGTAGCTCTGGAATTTCAATATTGGTATGTGTTACGTGATCTTAACCCTGGGGGGGGGGGGGGGGGTTCGTTTTTTAAGGGGGTACAATTGCATGTTTTTGGATAATTGAAGATTCTGCAGGCATTGTTCAAGTTCAAGTGACTTTATTTTGAGTGTGTGTGCATGGGTGGTAATTTACTGAAGGCCCAGGGCTTCCTGTTTTACCTCAGGACCTAAATCTTAGACGTTTAATCTCAATCTGGGCAAAACAGACTAATTAATACATACCCATTCTTCTGGCCCCTGGTTCTTCCAAAAGCAAGAAGCGCCTAAGCTTTCAAACCGTCCTCTTCCCATAGAAGTTGTCTCAGAAGATGTTGTGAGTGTTAAAATGCTTTGTGATTAGCATCTTTACCAGGATATAATCTTGATTTTAATGGAAAACGTTTGTTGTACAGATACAAATGCCACTACAATTTGTGTCTCTCTGTAATCGTGTTACCACACTGATACTGATTTTGAATGAATTAAACGTTACAACTACACATTTTAAAAACATGACCTCCCAAAATGGAAATGAGATCATTATCCACTGACTGCCATGTCAATCAAAACTGAAAACAAGCAAAACATAGAATTTCCATGTTCATGTATTTTCCATACAGTTCACCTCACAGCACCCTGGCAGTGTGAGAGCACTGTCTGTGTTGACAATTTTAGAATATAATGAGCAAATTATTCTACTTGAATTCACAGTGTAATGGTTTGTTCTTAGAAGATCTGGATACTTTTATGCTTGTTTTGGTGCTGCCTAGAGATCACTCTGTGAGCCTCAGCAGTTTGTTAACACAGCAGTTACTGTGTGCTTGATGGTTCCTCAGTTTTATCTTCCACAAAGATAAAATCATGACTTAGGGGTAGACTGCTGTATGCCACACATTTAAATGTACTGAGTTTGCTCTCTAGTCGATGTTTTAAAACATCAGCAGTTAGGAGAACATTTGTTGATTTGGATTTGATAAAATTAGAAAGTGTGACTTAACTAACCTAACTATACATACTATTTATCAAGATTCCTCTCAACCTCCCCAACTCTTGTAAACTACTGCCCTCTGGTGGGACCAACTGTATCCTGCATCAAAGTTCAAGACCCTCTGAGGAGAAAGCAGTTGCTGCACATCCCAACTACAGTTCAGCTGCTGGAGCAGCTGGGTTTCTCTAGGATTATCTCCCATCTTCCATCATTCAAACGACTGTCAAATGACTGACTGGGCTAAAAACACTTGTCAGTGCTAGATACTTTTGCTCCACTTAATGCGCAAGTTGTTTCAGTGGCATCCTAAGCATTTTATATTTCTTTACTGTGTTACTGTTGAAGAAATATTTGTCCTGCACTTCCATACTTTAATGCTAGTCTGTGAGCAATAATAATAATAAATAACATTTTCTTGTTCCTGTTGCCTTGATTGGATGATTGTGGAATTGTTATTTCATATTTCTGTTTCTCTCTTAAGGTGGAGAAGACCAGCCGGCCAGCCATGGTTTTGTTCCTGATTAAATATCTGATGATGTTGGTGGTGGGGATCCCCTCTGTTTTCTGGGTGGGCAGCAAGAAGACCTGTTTTGAATGGGCCAACTTCCTGCATGGACGCCGACGCAAAGAGTAAGAGGAGAGATTGGATGGTTTTTATTTGTTTTTAGTCCTGCCTCTCCCCTCCCTTGTATAATGTTGTGTGAATGCTTATTAGGCCTGGAGGATAAGGATAGAAGAGGAATTTAAACAAGTTAGTGAGAGCACATGTTCTCAATATCTGATTATGGTGTTAGATAATCATTTTGGAGCTTACATTTCATTTTCTGTGTGAATTTATTGCTTCAGACAGACGAACCAGTAGTACATTTAGAATCACTACTCATAGTACATTAAGAAACACACATGTACATATTTACTCAGTATTTGTCTCCATGATGACACAAGTGTATTCTCTGCACCTGTGTCCTCTCATCCTCAGTGACAACACATGAACCCTTTCCTCCCCCTCCTCCTCTACTGTTCCACTGTTTCTCTTCCCCTCTGTGTCTCCCTCACTTCCCCCATCTTTCCTTTCTCTTTGCACTCCTCCTCGCATCCTTCTGTCCCTCTTCTCCTCCAACCCTCCACTCTGCACCTCTCATGTCTCCTCCCTCTCTTCACCTCTTTCCTAACCCACTCCCCTCTGTCCTCCACTTACACTGTCTATTTCCCCTGCACCTTCCCCTCATCTCCCATTCTTAAACCTCTCACCCCTGCCCTTCCTCACCCTTCTCTCTCTGCAGCAGTGGGGTGAATGAGTCTCGTCAGGTGCTGCAGGAGCAGCCAGACTTTGCCCAGTCTCTGCTGCGTGAACCCAACACCCCCATCATTAGGAAGTCCAGAGGAACATCTACTCAGGTAGGACTGCAAACACAGCAGTGATATAGCCGTATCAAAAGTAATCAAAAGGAGTTGTATTAGTAGTTGTAGTTCTTGTAGCACTATTAGTAGTAGCTCTAGGAGTAATAGTTGTAGTGTCACATGAAACCTGACTTGTGTGAATCCTGAATGGATTGAAAGTTCACTGGAACTAAAGGTCTGTGCAGGCCGAAACCAGAACCAGGCCTTACCTGGGTTTTTCAGACCCAACCTGACTGAATCCAACTGGTACTGTCAAATTTTAGACTGACTTGAAACTAGAAGCCATATTGTTGCTTTATTTCATCCATTACTGTCCATTAGCTCGCCAGGCTAAATAGGTTACACTCATTTCCTCTTCCCACTGGGCACTGGACATCTACTTGCAGTATTACTACAATATATATCTCTTATTCCGGTCACTGAGGCGAGACTTGCTCTGAAGTTACAGTACAATAGCTTCATTTTTGTGATGGAATGAGATGATACAGAATGTATAGTTTTTAATGTTGTTTATGTTTTTTGTCTAACTTTAAAATGATTCAACTGAAAATTTAAAAGCTGTGTTCCAGTTTAATGTCAGTATTTATTACATCTATCTGACCTCTCATCCTCCTGTAGGGCACCTCTACCCATGCCTCCTCCACCCACTTGGCGGTCCTAGACGACCTTGACGAACCAGTCAGAACTCACCAGGGCCACCCAACCTCCACCAGGAGTAAGGCCAGCAGCGTCCACAGCAAGACCAGCTACCATGGCAGCCTGCGCCGCACCCGCGACGACAGGTGGAGCAGGAAATCCATGACTTCCTGTTTGTTTCTGTCAAATTTGTGAATTGGATGAAACTAAGTCTATCTCCTCTCTTTCTTATGTCCTCCTCCTCTCTCAGGAGTGATACTATGATTTACAGAGGCACTGAGGAGCGCAGTTTCCATAGCAGCATTCCACGTCTCGACCACCCACTCTCCGCTCACAGCAGCCTCCATCAGATAGACAGTCATTCGAGGCACGGCAGCCAGCGAGACGTATCCGAGGCCCCACCCACCCTCATCACCCACGGAACAACGCTGAGTGACAGTCAAGCTGCCGAGAATGAAGGCACCAGCGCCTGAGAGGAGCCACGAACTTCACAGGAAGTTGATGTAAGGATGGTGTCGATGCCTTTTTAAAGGAAGATTTGCCTCCAACAGATACCCACCCGTCTGCTTAGTGTGTAAGTGTTGAGTGATGAGAGAATGTATTGGTGAGTGATGTGGTGGTTATTTTTGGTGTTAGTTCCTTGCTGATCATTTGTTAGCAGTGTGGCTAAAGGCTAACACAGTTCAGTCAGTGAACTTGACTGATCTCTCATAGATTCAGTTAAGTTTCACTGTCAGCTGGACAAGTTTGTTTACTTAATCATTCGAATTTACACAGCAGATGACTCCTTGCTTGACTCAAACCGAGCGGAGCCAACAAGAATAAATCCATCTCTTCAGACGTTTGGTGACGCTATCAGTGATGCTAACATTATTCAGGGATGTTTTTGGTTGTGCCCCGTTAACCATAGCTAGCACTGGATAGGACACACTGGAAAAACTGGAAAGGAGAAGTCATAGTTACATACAAGAACACTTCGATACATTAAAATTGTTTCATGCAGGTGTGCTTTGTATGATTCATTACATCCTGGATTTGGAGGTTGCAGCAATGTGACCAATGAATAGTGGCATTATTTCCAAATCAGGATCTTTCACCATCTTGCAGGACCTACGTGAATATTATTAAATATGTGAACATTGCTAAGTATTGCTTTCCTAACAATCTTAACTGGTTTGCCCACTCTCTTGGTAATGTCTCATAAAATCTGACTTATTTTAGTCTTGATCGAGACTTGATTATTCCTAATCTTTGTTTGTTCTGGACTGCAGCTCTTAATGAATGATGTTAATCTTTGTGTGGCTTCAGAGACTGACAAATATGGACTTAATGTGAAATCGTGGACCTCTCTGTGGTGAAATATTTTTATACTGTGAATATTGTCTGTCTGCTGCTGAAAGCTTCATTTTGTTGGTGCGTGTATGTAAGAGAGAGAGTGAGAAATAGAGACACAAGTGGTCATATATGTTTTAAACTTCACTCCTCCAGTGATGAACAGAAAGCATGACGGAGGGAGCTGGAAGATGAAAACTTGTGTAACCCAGAATGTAAAAGGGTTGTTTCAGAGTCAGACAGATGGAGATACAATGCAGACCTGGTCGGGTGAAATGAGCAGGAATAATGTGTGTGCACTTAGATACACACTTGCATTTACTCAAGCTCAGTCTGCTTTTTGGTCCCATAAAACCTTTTTAGCACTGACTTTTCTGCATAGAGGCATTAGCTTGCAGATGGAAAAGGCAGCTTTGGAAACAGGCAATTGCATATTCAGTCAGATGTCAGCCAACCAATCTGAGTCATAGAATCCAGACAACAAACAGAATAAGAGATAATATACACAAGGCTGAACAGTTGTTTATTTCTAATGTCATTTTCTCCACTGTACTTGATATGTATCGAAACTGCTACTGTACATGCTCTTGGCTCATGTTTGTTGTGTTGTTCGGACGTAGAACTCAGACTTACCCAAAGAGGTGCAGACAATTGGCAGAAACTTTAGAAAAAGAAATGTTCGCTTATTGCGCTTTGCTACATTTTCTGACATTATTTTACGTTTAAGTAAATGTTACAGGAAGTGTGTATTGTAAATGTTTTTCTATAGTTTGTGTGTTGTTCCCAATCCCTGAGGACCAAATTAACCTACCTCACCTGTACCCTCAGCCTTCTCTGTACCTGCGCACACACACAAACACACAAACGCACACACACTATTGGGTGCTTTTTGTTGCGAAGAAAAACGTCAAACTCAACATGAGAAATCAGCTCAGTAAAAATGGTGGTGCTTATTTCTTAAGAATCTGAACTTCTGTAAAATTTAACCAAAATAAAACGTACTTCAATTGACTCATGGGTTCTGCCTTCTAACACACACACACACATCAGTAGGATATCTGTAGCTAGCTGTCTGTCCTTCTCACAGTTGGCTTTGTGTTTTTCCACTCTACCTCTTCAGTTCAGATGTACCGAGCTAACTCTCTGGCCTTTCACTGCTGCCTCTCTCGTCCTGTCCAAACATGTTTTAAGTTTCTCATGACCGACTCCTTACTGTCAGCTTGTCTGCCTGCATATCTGTTGTACATAGACTTTCTGTCCTATTCGATGACTAATCTGCCTCACATCTGCCTTCTGCCTCTCCTCCTGTAAATGTGCCCACGCTGATCTTTTTTTGGACCTACAGCGAACTGTCTGTACTCTTTGCAAGTCGTGACTGCTTACAAACATGACCGTTGTGCTTTTACCTCTGAATCGGACATTACAATGAGAGATGCTGTAGTAAACACTGTCATATCTCTCCTTTCAGCTGTTAGATATCTCATTCTTGTCTGTGATCATTAATATTAGTCCCCCACAGTGAGACATGAGGAAGAGGAGCTTTCCTTGCTCCTTGATTTATGATGTCATACAGCTTCAGAGTGGACTGCAGTCGCTTGAAAATATGACACTATCAATGGTGGTCCAAAAACATAATAATATTGTGAATTCTGAAACTTGAGTTGTATTTGCCTTTTAATTTATTTGCATTATTGCAGTTTAGGACTGTAATGACTTCTTTTACATGCAGTCTAATAAACTTTTTATAGACTTAAGAGCTTTTGTTATTCTGTTGATACCAGACTTGTGTGTTTATTCTTGCTACCTCACTTCACATTGGAAATCTCTGCAGTGCCATAAAATAAAGAACGACCAGAGACATTCACCTTCTTAATGCTTTGTGAAAATCAGTGAACAGTTACTCAGTCAAGACCAGATTCCCGATCGTTCCCGTTTCCGGCGGACAATGGCAGCTACGTCTTGTTTGAGTGTGGAGACGCTCTGTTCCAGCTGCTCCGAGAAGTCCCTCAGCAGACGACTCTGCTCGTCCACAAACAGCCTGAGCCCCAGCAGGTCAGACTCTTCCTGGAAACAGCAGGAACACAAGACCTCAAAACTAACCTCTACAGTTGACCATACACATGCACTGTATACTCCAGGGCTTAATATAGCAACTGACTCTTAACTGTGCTTGGTGCTTTTCCAGATATGTAACAAAAAAAAAACATGAATCATTACAAAAACAGGTGTCTGTGATTATAATACCTAAAAATGCCTGGTTTGCAGATGTTTCTTTTAAAGCTGGTTTTGTGGTGAAAACGGCTAAAAGAAAAGACGTTAATGAAATTCTCGGACTGTTTCGTCACATACCAAACATAGCCCACAGGAAAATCTTTGATTAAAGTAACCAAAGTAAGTAGATTATTTAAATCCTCAGCAGTTAATGTGGCGAGTTCACTGTAATCTTACTCAAACTTACTCAAACTAATGTGTGCCTGTTTGTGTATTGTTCTCTATAGACCACATCCATTATCAAAGGGTAAGCATGAACAAGGCCTTATTGTAGTAACGCTGCACACAGACATGGATACATACACTGGGCCTGTGTCTGCGCAGGCGCTGCAGCTGACCCCTGACTGAGGTCATGCTGTGGTAGAAAACCTTCAGAGCACGAGCAAACTCTGCATCACAGCTGGGACGCACCGAGCGACCACGCACACTCTCCCCACCTGACACACACGGAGAAACAGCTGTTAATTCCTGTCTGTAAACTACTCTGAAAAGTGACATCAAATGTAGTTTTAATGTGTGTTTAATTAACAACATATTGACCCCGATCTTGGTGTGGGTTATGTCTGTATTTCAGTTACCGTTCCTGGCTGTGTTGAGTTGTTCTCTCAGACTGTGATTTTCTTTTCTCAGTGAAGCATTAACACTCTTCAGTTCCTCCAAGTCCTGTTTAAGAGCTCTCACTGAACAGCTGAGATCTGCAGAGTCTACAGACTGCAACACACACACACACACATACACACATTTATATAATGACACCATGCCTGTGTACTAAAGTTGCTTGGAATTTCTCATTAAGTCGTACAGAAAAAATAAGTATGAAGACACAAATATTACTGAAGTCTCTGATTTTACAGTTCTACTGTCTAACAACTTGTCTTACAGTTAGGTAAATGCATAATGTATTATGTATCTCTTCCATAGTTAGAGTGCCAATATCCAGATTTAGAAACATGTCAAAGTGTACAATCATTCCTGACGCAGGAAATCAGACTCACTGCAGTGTCTGCTGGGTCTGCCTCCTCCATGATAAAGATGCCCTCCGTAGTCATCCTCACTCCCTCCAGAGAAGATATCAGGTCTGTACAACCCTCTGAAACAGAAAACCAACACCTATTTATATTAACGACTTGAACATAGTAATAACATGAAATGTTATGGAACACGAAGATGAACATTGGTGTTCACTCCGACTCATCTCTGCAAGTCTTAAGGCAGGGTAATATCTGACTGCTCTCATTTTCAGCTGCTGCTGTGAAATAAGAGAATACAACAGTGCGATGCTCTGAAATAAAGCATTCATAACTAACATCCAAAATATATAATGATGGCGAGTCTTGCTCAGTCATCCGTACATCTCTTCATGCTCACCTTGAAGGCCCCAGAGCTCCAGCACTACAGCGCTGCTCTGCAGGTAGTCCAGCAGACGTTGGGAGGTGTGGAGGGAGGCGAAGTGAACTCTGTGATCCAGCAGAGGGTTGACGTTGTGCCACACAGCCGGAGTATAGAGAGGCTGGCTGAAGTCAAATAACCTGAAACTGAGAGTCGGGGAAGAGGAAATAAGAACAAAGGAGAACGTAGTGTCTGGCCAAGACAGTAATATTCCCCATCTATCATCACACCACATGTCCAACCTACTATTATCTCCCATTTCATCTTCACGGAAAATGCCAAGCACATCAGAATGTATTATGTTACCAACAACTCTTGATGACCTGCATGTTGCCTGCACATGTTCCGCTGTATCTCGTCTTGACCTCCGGTTCCAATCATTTATTGTAGGAATTCTCTGTATACTCCCTGTATTTCAAACTCTCTTCAGTGCCTTCCATGCCTCTACATGTAGCCCCATATGACTCACCCAATTTGGACCCCTCTATTGCGGGCCTCTCTGATCCAGCGCAGGCCACAACACTGTTCCAGGACCAGCTGGAAGTCCAATCGTCGACCCAGTAACTCAGACGGGTCGATCATAATGTCGTCTTCACCCAGAGGGCTGGAAGGTGAGAAGGAGTATATATATATATATATATATATATATAGTATAGTATTATACAGTACAGTATATCTCTGTGTTTCTTAGGGTTATTTGCAATGTGTGTGTGTCCCTGTGTGTGTGTGTGTGTCTCATACAGTCCCGTGGAGGTGCAGGGGACCAGCTGTGCTTGTAGAATGGCCTCCTCTGTGCCCTCTGACCCCAGCACCTGACCAGACAGATTATCAACCATCACTGTGTGTTCTTCTACAGTACCACCTGACAATATTGTCAGATGGGTGTGTGTGTGTGTGTGTGTGTGTGTGTGTGTGTGTGTGTGCAGTATATCTGTGTGTGTGTGTACCTCAAGTTGCTCTTCCAGGGGGATGCGGAAGGCCAAAGACTGAAGCCAGAGGTGAGCAGTGCCCAGAAGCAGAGGCTCCACAGGATCCCAGAAGGGGTCTTTGTCTGTGGGTAACGCAGCAGTAGGCAGCCCCTCTACTCTCTAAGACCCAAAGACAGGTCCAACATAAAAGATAGTTATTGCTCTGAAAATTAAAACCTATTAATGATGAAGCTATCTTGTGTTGATTGTGCTGACATTGTACAAGTTTGTAAGTCAAGCTCCCGTTTCATCACTCTGCAGTCCCTCCCATGTGGAAAAGCACTGTGAGATAACTCTCTATGAATATATGTTAATGTGAGCATAGATAAAGCATACATCTATGATTGTGAATCCCCTCTCCTGCCCCTTTCACTTATGTTTTCTCTCTTTTCTCCATTCATTTATTTAAACAAACTTAACAAACTCATAATACATGCCTGCAAATCTCAGCAGCTACTTGTCAACTGCCTTTTTGCCATTTTTACTAAGAAGATTTCTTTACAGTTTGTACAATACGTTTGTTTCACTTGTAGCCTGTGCTGAGTCTTTTTCTTAGGCTTGCTGATTATCTACAAAATAAACCAAGGGATGGCAAAAACGTTTTGTAAATGGTCTCTTACTACATTTTGAAAAACATAAGCAACGTTCTTTCCATTGAATTACATCATCTCTGCTCTTCTCAGCCTGGTGCTGCTGGTAGACTTCCTCCATCAGGAATTTACGGTTCACAAACTTAGCCTTGGACCACATCCATACCTGGGGAGGGAGACTGAAAGTAGCTTGGACAAAAAAACACAAATAGAAGACCTGAACCCAAATTTAAATTTAAATTGCAATTGTAAAAAAAAAAGCTTATGGGACAGAAAGAAAGGTCAACCTGTTTTCTTCCTATAGAGGTGACTCTGACAACGATCTCCTTCTCCAGATCATGGCCTTTTGAATCTGACAGCGCCAGATTCTTGATCTCCACCTTAAACTCCACGCCCTACAAACATGGCAGAAAGTAAAGAGCAGGAGTTTATTAATTGTTAAAAAATAACCATTACCATATACCTGATTTGCAACATAACTGCCTCCAGCAAGAACATATTAACCAGAAAAAGTATGAGTGAATCTGTGTGTTACCTTGTTCAGCTCCTGGCTCATCTGGTTGGCCTCGGCCACCATGGGCATCAGTTTGATGAAGTCGTAGAAGACGGCCAGCAGACTGGGGTCAGTCTGACTGGAGCCGGCGGCGGACTCACCTAAACAGAGACACATAAATAATATCTAACAAGTTTCCTTCCAAAAATAAACCTCCTTTACTTCCAGCTACTGATCTTCCAGCTCACCCAGGTGGATGCCCTCAGCAGCAGCCAGCTCAGACTGGAAGTAGTCGTAGTCGTAGCGGCTCCAGTCATCCCCGCCCCTCTCAGAGGGATAACCAATGAACAGATAGGTACAGTTGGAGCCGAGAATGAGGCGGTCCTAGAGGGAGGCAAAAGATAGAGAGAGAGTGTGTGTGTGTGTGTGTACTGTAACAAACATGTCACACAGCCGTATCATAAAGTTTGTGTGTGTGTGTTGAGACCCACCAGGTGCTGCAGCTCAGTTGTCTGGGAGACGGCATTGCCGTTGACAATGACCTTTGACCCTGCCAGTGGAGTCAGTGTCACCCGGCGCTGTTCGTTCCTGAACACAGCATGACGCTCCTGGATCCTGACACACAAAAACACACATACAGACACTTGCATCACAACATTACTTCAAGCCTCCAGACAAGCCTACACTCACACACAGATCATTTTCTTCACTTGAGGGTCACAGGGCTTGCAGCCTCTCCCAGCATGCACTAGGTGGAATGAAGGGAAACACCGGGAACAAATCCCCAGTCAATTACATGACATTTACTTTTAGACATCATGTATTGACTGTGTAGTGTCTCTAATCTCACTTGACTTGATTTGTGATGTTCTGTTGTTCCCTGATGTGTGATGTGATGAAAACTCACCCTAAGCCCTTGATAGGGATGGATCTTGGGGAAGTGTCACACAGGCCGATGTCCCATTCACCTGGAACACAACACAGTGTTAATGAGCGGCGATGAACACGCTGACAACTGTAGCGACGGATCTGTCAGACTGCTGCTGGGAAGTGAGACACTCATCTCAGTACAAAGCGAGAGATACAGACAGGCGTACCCTCCTGAATGAAAAGCTTGACCACCCCCGACAGCTGAGCGTCCTCATTGATGTTCAGGATGTAGGGATGCATCTGCATCATCCTCCTCTCCTGACAGTGAGGGACAGAGAGACATCATGAATGGAAATAGCAGACAGTACAAAGATGTAATGTAGATGTACTAAACCTTAACCAAGTGCATTTACGTTTTGTGCTTTTCTGAAGTTAATCTGACACTACAGAAACTCCTGAATGTGTGCATCTCTGATTGTGCATTTGGATGTTTGTGTGTGTGATGTGTGTGTATACCTGTGTGATGTTAGCATACTGTTGCTCCCAGTCCTTCAGCGCCTCCTGCAGGTGTTGTTCCCACAGAGTCTGAATGGCTCTGATCTGGAGCTCATTGTGGGTCAGCAGCTGACGAAGCTCCTCTGAACACACACACACACACACACACACACACACACACACACACATTGAACTCTCTTACCCTCTCCTGCTGAATTCTCTTCTATCATAAGAGTGGGTCTCACTGGTCTCGTCGTTGGCTCTGCGTCCCTCCTGGCCCAGCCGACTCAGTCGTTGCAGCAGTCTGGCGTTCTCGGCCTTAAGCTCTTTGACCAGACGCTCAGTGGGGCTCTCGTTCACCACTGCTCGGTTCTGGATGCGCTTTGCCCTAAAGAGGTGAGGGAGGCAGGGACACAGCGAGTGAGGGGTGTGGGTGGGGTACAGTTAGAGTAGAGGAAGTGAGTGAGAAGGCCGAGAAGAAAGAAAAGACAGGGGAAGGGAAAGGATAGGGAGACAGGCAGAAATGACAATGAGTGGCGTGTGTGGTTTTTTATCATGGCGGCAACCTGCTGAGTCAGTGATGGGTTACACTGCGTTATGGTTTGTTGTACCTCTCAGCATAGCGCAGAGTTGAGAGAGACTCCTCGTAGCAGATATCAGCAGGGCTCAGCGTGGCAATCTTGAAAATTGATTTATTATCATTGCAAAATTAGAATTAAGCCAGTACATAATGCAGCATCAGTACGTGCTAGCATCATTTTCTGTTACCATGACAGTGCGACTGTTGCCTCCCAGCGCAGACTGCAGCAGCTTGGTGAGGACTGAGTCTCTGTAGGGTATATGGACAACCTTCCTCCCCACCGCCACATCAGCGAGGGAGCTGGAGGAGAAGAGAGGATGCGACAAATACTGAGAAAACCAAACTGGATGAAAACTAAATCTAACTGAACACACCAGGCCCACCTGATAACGTTGCCCAGGGTGGTGAGGCTCAGGTTGATGGCTGTGCCCTCTTTCAGTCTGTCTGCCTCCGACCCCGACGACCGCTGACGCTCACTGCCAGCCAAGTCCACCAAGTTAATGTTGGACTGCTTTGTGATGCTCTCTTTGGAAAAGATCTGACAGCAGGTCACAGTAATGTCAACAACAAAACCTGAAGGGACATGAAGACAGTGTTTCTGACATATATATATATAAATATATATATATATATATATATAAAGAGAGAGAGATGTGTGCTCTAAGAGTGAAAACTGAAACACAGCAAGTGGAGCCACTCGCCTGTTTGAGCTGGAGGATAATGAGCATGTGCGAGCGACTGCTATTGGCGTTCATGTGAGTGGCAGCGGTGGTTCGGGTCCTGGTCCCCTGTTCCATCAGCTGCTCCACCTACATTTTAACATCACACTTCAACATGATTCCAGATACAACACAAACAGACACAACACTAGCACAGCACCCAGAAGGCTATCTGAAACATCCCTCAACAGTCCTTGTAGCTCTTAATATGATTACAAAACTGTCAGGACACTGAGGCCTCAAGCTGTACATTTTATTTTGGTAATTTTAAATAAATAAAGCTTATTCCAGCGGAGGACTCTCAGCTCATAGAGTTCATCCATCCATCTCTGTACCTGTGCTGCGCTGTCACATGGGACTGTTCGGAGGCCCTCCACATAAAAGCCTCTTTGCTGCTCCTCTCTGACTCTGAGCCCCCCCGGAGCACGAGACCCTCGAGACAGCAGGTCCACCACCTGGACAAAGAGAGGAGAGACAGGGAGGGAACGCCGGTCATCTACCAAAGCAGTAATTTCTGAATCAATGTAATATCCAGAGATAGAAGAGATGATACACAAAAAAGACAAAATGACAGTAGCTGCTTTTTCCTTCTTACCTGTTCATTATAGATTTCCAACATACTGAAAAAGACCTGCGTAGACATCAAGAATGAAGACATTTAGAATTACATATACTTTACATACATGATGTGCTAATCAATCATGATGACCCGAAACAGCCACACACACACTCTTCACCTGACACTGTCTGGTATCCTGGTTTTCTCTCATGGCCTGAAACAGTCGGTCACAGAGTTTAGGAACCAGGCCTTTGTTAGGCCCGTAGCCCACCATCGAGTAACTCTTTCCTGAGCCGGTCTGCCCGTAGGCCAACAGTGTGGCATTGTAACCCTGCAGACATAATTTCAAGACACTCACTATAAGAACAGATCTAGACTGAACAGACAGTTTAAACCAACTAGCACATAACAAAATCTGCAGGTGCAAAAAACACTGAGCTTTGTGATTAAAGATCCAGTTAAATATATGATGATTGCTACCTGCAGTGCGTTCTCCAGGATCCCCTCTCCTAGGTCCTGGAAAACACTGTCCTGAGGACAGATGATATTTTGTGAGCTGCAAACCTGTAAGCCAGTATTGATCAAACTCTGCACATCTCTCACTGCAGGTGTTCTGTCTGGAAAGTCTACATTCATACTGTGTGGATCATCTTCTCCCATGCACTCTGCTTGTTGTGTAGGGCTCACAATGTTCTGTTGGTTGTAATAAATGTACCAACTCTTTGCCTGTTCTACCAGGATGCCTTGGAGCTGACCTGGTCAGCGTATCGTCCTCCGGGCTCTTCGGGCACATACAGGCCGCTGTGGTCTCGCGTGAAGCTGCTGTGGGACCAGTAGGCATAGTCGAAACTAAACAAACGACGGTTCTGGGAGTCACGCGGGTCCTGGATGGTGATGGAGCTCGAAACCATGGAGACGATACAGCGGCTGCCCGCATCCCTCTCTCTCTGAATGGAGGAAGGAGGATGGGAGGAGGAGAAAACGAGGCTGGGAAGTTTTCATGACCACATTTCATTTGCATTTCTAGGAAAATGGGTGCAAGTGAAAGTAAAAGGCTGATATTTAATTCTTCTTTAGAAGGACAAAGAGAATGAAGAGATCTGTCAACAGCATTGTATAATTAATCTGATAATTTAGTGTAAGAATAGGTAAGCACTTAATATCTGCTTTTTCACCAGATCCATTCTTTTTCTTCTGAGCTCCCCCAGGCTTCACGACATCCACCCCCACCAGCAGACCAGATCATTTTCAGTGGTTTTCCACATAATTAACCAGCTTTTCATTAGATATGCACTTTGTTCAATCCTAAAACAAAGGTTACCTGAAGGCTACTGGAATTTCCATCTGACTTACTTTCTCAGGGTGCAGTTGCAGAAAGTCTATATGGTCTTTGTAGCTTTTTCCTTCCTCAATCATTTCATTTTCAGTGGTTTTACACAGGCTTTGCACTCTAACAAGCCTCCAAGTTAAACCCAGTCTGTGCGTGTTACTATCTTAGAAAAGTAATAAATGTGTATAAGAAAAATCATGCAGTTTTTGTGAACAAACTGGAGCTGCCTTGCTAAGACTTAATATTTGCTGTAATATTTACTCTAGTTTATGAACACTAATAATACTATTAACTATTACAAACATGATTCTCATGTCGAGGCATTCTCTGCTATTTTTACCTTTGAACTTGGTAGGGTCCATCAGTGTATGTATAGTATATGCAGTATATAGTAATATGTCAGTGAATGTGATACCATCAGAATACAGGACATTGTAATACATATACATTAAGAAGACATCAGGCAAATAAATAACAAGGAAACCGTGTAAAACAAGAAAAGATGATCCTGTATTCACTGACCTTGTTGAACGGTCGGACTCTGACGGCCACTTTGACACAGTCCTTGCAGTGCATGTCTGAGGCTTTAGCTCTCATGGTGCAGCAGGCAGGTATATCAGCACAGGAGACCTGCAGACTGAGTGATCTGCTCCCTCACACAGAACAACGCAGGGCTGTGTCGAGTTACATGGACACAATCAGGTCAGTGTGACAGGTGGTGTCCATATTAGCCTGTTAGGAAATGCCTCATGAGGTCTGACTGAAAACATGATGGAGAAAACATTCTGTTTACTTGCTGAACGAAGGATGTGATGTGATCTAACCGCTAGAACTAAAACAGACACAGCTACAGACTAAAATTAAATATTAACTAGCTGTATGATTAGTGATCAGTTATTTAATAACACTTAGTGATCATCAACATTTAATTTAGGAAGAAATAACATGCTTTTAATGAGCTTCAGCCTGGGGTTTTGTTAGTGAAGTGGAGCAGTGGAGATAAGGCCAGTTTCACTTTCAGCTCGTCTACAATCATTAATTATAGAAGAGACAGAGAGCTGGGAAACAGAAGAGTCAAATTTAAACAGAGCAGTTACACGTTTACAGCTACATTCATGTCAATATTTCAGTGACTTTCTTTAAAATCAAACTTCAGCCAGACAGAAAATTCTGATATTAACCACATATAAAAAAGGAAGGTGATGAAGTTGGATGCATGTTTGATATGTGAGGCACCAACAGGAGGAGCTCTCAGCTATTTGTGAAGGATAGTTAAGAGGCCTGTAAATTCTTTCAGTGGTTCACTGCACACCTGGGACAGACAGGAAAAGAAAAAGGTTTTATGGTGCGCTCACTCCATCCATCCATCCATCCACCCACCAAACAAACAAACAAACAGATGCCCTTAAGACAGGAAACTGAATTGAGACAATCACTCAACATGAGACGTAGAGAAGTATTCAAGCTTCACCATATTTATCAAAGAGCAGTCATCAAAAATAAGACATTCTACATACATTCATCAGAAAATAGCCTATATGTCAGATGGTGGTTGCCATAAATTGAATTAAACAAGCCTATTAACATTTCCCAAAACAGTTTTAAACACCACCAAACCGCTGTGCAAGTCTTTTTTCGTTTCTTCCACACTATACAACATCCCCAGACGTACAAAAAGAGTCCAAATCTGATGGCGATAGTGTACAGGTCTGTGTGTCCTTCACAGAAAGTCTCCCAAATCAACTGAAATTTTAAGACTATGGCATAGGCAGTCTGATTAGATGATCAAATGCATTCCAGACACTTAAAACTTCAAAATGAACATAATTCTTTAAGATTTATTTATTAACTTTATTTGGAACATAGAAAAAGACTATATACAAATGTACCAGTAGACATCTTTTATCTCCACTGGGTTGGTTGCTTTTCCTCTTAAATAGAAAAAACAGCAGGCCTCGAAATCTTAAAAGTAAACAACAAAAAAAAAATTAAAAGAAAAGAAAAATGTAAATAAAACCCCTTCATCAGAGGCAGGATCAGTTCAGTCTGGTTTTATTAATGGGAGCCTCTCACACTGATTGCTTTCCCTTGTACCATTCTGAGGCCAGAGAACGAAGCCGATTACGAGGCGCGTCGCAGAATGTCCGACAAAGTGGCCACAGATACAATATCAAGTGAAATCGAGTTAGTATGAGCGGGACATGTAAACTAAAAATATAGTCCTCTCTCACACTGCTATCCACCAGTGTGTTTTGTCCCAAAAATAGATTTTCATGCCTACATTGCTTTTGTTTTATTGTCCTACGGAGAGGTCAATATACAAAGACATCCGCAGCACTGACAGGCATGTGAGGAAACAGAACCATCATGAGTTTTAGGCATATACTTTTATTTGACAGCTTCTGACCGAGTTGGTTCAAGTCTTCTGGTGGCTGTCTGAGGTTCACTGGTTCAAACCACCAACCAACCTCCTTAGAGTTTCTTCCTCCGCGTGGTGGGTTTCGTGAAAACGGTGTCCATTATGCGTTTGCGTCGAAGGTTCCTGCTCGAGGTTGGAGCCTCTGCCTCCTTAATCCTCTTCTGTGCTCGCGGGAGCGGATCAGCTGGGCTGGGCAGGGGAGAGATCAGGTCCACCTCTGCTAAGGGAGGCGACTCAGAAACGGCTTTGGATCTGAAGAAGGAGAAAGAAAAAAAAACGAGCAGGGACTGATTTTCTTTGGCCCAAACAAACAGAAAACACTACAAAGTGATTTATGTCACTGAAAAATGATGTAATGTAGTTTGAAGAACAGTTATCGTATCCTGTCTTATGGGTTCACACGGTATTTTTCTTAGGGAAACAGGATCATACTTGGCTGTTCGTTTGCCTGTTTTTCTGGTCTTAGAAACACCTGCTGCTTTCTCCACTTCCACGTGATCTTCTTCTGAAGCAATTTCATCCTGAAAAAAAAAAAGGCAACGTTAAAAATGAAATGAAAAATACTTTTCTTGTTCATTATTTCTGCCTCAAAGTGATTATTCTTGACTTTTCAATTTAAGCAATAATCCTTGAGATATGGCTACCATCATTTCAGAGCAGTGAGGAGGTGAACTTTCTGTTCAAAGGCTACTAAAAGACAGCAACATGACTATAAATGGAGTGGAGAAAAAAATAAATGCACCCACCAAACTAGTGAACATGAAAACAAAGTAATTGTAAAACTGAGACTGTAATTTCTACACTGCAACTGATTTGCATACAATCAGCTAATATCACACTACAGTGGTCTTAGTCAAAATTTGTTTTAATCTAACGTTAAAAGCATTTCACGTTTTCATATTTGAGGAAGAATCAAAAACTGCTTTGTACAAACAATGAGCTCATGGGATCATCATGTTAGAAAAACTGACCTCCAGACTGATTATGTTCAGGTTAAAAACATAAATGCAGCCTCCTCCACACAGCAACAGTGTGAAGCTCATAAGCAGCAGCACTTACATGAGGAGCAGCAGGGGCATCTTTGACAACCCTCCTCCTGCTGCGAGTGACAGGAGCTGCAGACTCTTCAGTGGGACCAGCAGACTCTGCTCTACTAGCTGACACACAGACACAACACAGGGTTAAAACCATCATGGATAAATGGGTGAACAGACACAAGGGTTAATGGACACACCGCTCACCTCTTGTTCTTCTTCGTGAGGGCGAGTAGATGAAGGAGTGCTCGTCTGGACTAGATTTGTCCCCCTCGGGTTCAGGGACCAGGTCGTCTTTCATAGGAAGTAGAGAGTGAACCTGCTCCACTGACGACTTTGTGCTCCTCTTGCTGGTTCTAACCATCTTTGTGAGTACTACTCCTCCTGTATAACAGAGTTACTTTTACAGTTACACTCACGTCCACATTTAAACTTCTTTATTTTAGAGCAGACGTCTGACAGAAACGAAGATGCAGAAAAAAGTAGTACTAAATGTTAAAGCAATGTGTTGTAATAAATAGAATACAGAACAGCGTGTTTTGCTTTGTGCTCTATTACAGTTTTTTAAATGCATCACTCTTATTTCTGGTCCGTACGCAGCCTCATACGTACCTTCCTGCTTCTCTTCCTCATCTTGAAGCCTCTTGATGAGGGCATCCGCGACTGGGGTTTCAGAATTCACCTCCAGTGGTGAGTCCAGTAAGGGAAGGTCCTCCTCAGGGTAATCCCAGAGTTTGTGTCTAGTTGGTCGAAGGGAGTTGGTGCGACCAGTGTTGCTGTTAAGTTCAGGCTCAAGTAGAGCTTCACTTTCTTTTACAGTTTCAGTAATCGTCTCTCCTCTTGTCTTCCTTGCACTCTGAGGCAGTGATACAGGAACCAGTTTCACCTGCGAGTGTTAAATGTCATCAATGATCAACAGCGGACAGATCACGGTTCATTGACATGTAATAAGGAATATTGTATAATGGACCAAACGGGTGAAATTGAAAGTGATATTATGGAGTTAAAACTAATCATTTCATGGAAAGAGAATAAAATGTCTAAATGTCTATCAGCATCAAATGATGGTGAACAAGATGATCTATGAAGAAAAACAAAAACATTGTCTTATCTGTGACAGCGTTCAGCTTATTTAACATCAACAACTTAGGAAATAGAGATCCATTTTTGAATTCTTACTTGTGGATAAACATTTAGGGTAATCTGGTTGGACCGACGAGTCGTCCTGCCGGGGCTGGAAGCTTGCTGTTTTTTGTTCTCCTCCTCCTCTTCCTCTTCCTCCTCCAGCAGGGCCGGCTGCATCTCTAATGATTCTGTCTTAGTTTTTCTGGAGTTGCGTTTGACAGGAGGTTCAGATACCTCCTCCTGGTCCTTCTCTTCTTTCAGGATCTCTAATGGTGTTGACAACACCTCACTGCTACTCAGTATCCTCCTGCTGGACCTCCTCGGAGTGTTTCCCTCAGTGGTCCTGCATTTGGTTAGTGTGGGATTCTTGGAGGTTCTTCGTCGAGAAAGCTTTATATCTGCGACCTCATCCTCTTGTTCCTCTTTGATTTCAACCTCTGGGGCTGAAGACACCACCTCACTATCACTTTGGCTGGTCCTTGTTGAAGTGGCCCCCTGGGAAACCCGCCGTCTGGCTGGAGAAGAGGCCATGGAGGTTGATGCAACTGTGGCGTCATTGTCCACGGCCTCCCCCTCTTCAACTTTGTCTTTAAGAGGCTCCAGCTGAGCTTTGCGAGTACTTCTTCGAGGTGTGCTAGCTCTGACTTCTTTGTTCTGTTTACTTTTTCTGGGTGTGCGACGAGGCGAGGCAGGGACCAGAGTGCTCGTTCCTGCCTCCTCTACTGACCCATCCTCCTGTGGCTCCTCTGCTTCCTCCGGGAGGGGAGAGATAAAGGTAACTGCCCTCCCTCTCGTGGTTCTCCGTGTTGGGGTGACAGGAGCTTTCTTTTTCCTCTGAGAAGTGGGGGTCTCTGGCACAGGCTGTTCCTCTGGCTGGCTATTTGACACAGATTTCTCTTCTTCAACATCTTCATGTTTTCTTGGTCTTCCCCTGGTTCTTTTTTTCATTTCTTTCTCCATCTTAATTTCTTCACCACCATCCTCTTCTGTCTCTGCTGAGGCTTTGACGTCCTGCCGTTCCTCCTCCACATCAGTCACTGTCTCTGTGCTGGGGGCAATCTCTGTGTCCATATTAACTGGCCCATTCTCTTCAGGCTCTTCCTGGATCTCAGCAGGCGCTGGTTTCTCCAGGTCCTCAGCAGGCGCTGGTTTCTCCAGGTCCTCATCAGGCTCTGGTTTCCCCAGGTCCTCATCAGGCTCTGGTTTCCCCAGGTCCTCATCAGGCTCTGGTATCCCCAGGTCCTCATCAGGCTCTGGTATCCCCAGGTCCTCATCAGGCGCTGGTTTCCCCAGGTCCTCAGCAGACAATGGTTTCTCCAGGTCCTCATCAGGCGCTGGTTTCTCCAGGTCCTCAGCAGGCAATGGTTTCTCCAGGTCCTCATCAGGCGCTGGTTTCCCCAGGTCCTCAGCAGGCAATGGTTTCTCCAGGTCCTCAGCAGGCAATGGTTTCTCCAGGTCCTCAGCAGGCAATGGTTTCTCCAGGTCCTCAGCAGGCAATGGTTTCTCCAGGTCCTCAGCAGGTGGTGGTGTGGCATGTGGTTTGTCCTCCTCCTCTCCGACCTCCTCCTCAGCCATAGCCATAGTAGGATGACAGTCTTTGTCATCCACAACTGCTGGAAGATCTTCCACTGGAGTTGACTCAGAGACTGAAAGACCTGCAGGTTCCTGATCTTCAGCCAACATCACTAACTCTGCTTCCCTCTGGTCTTCAGCCTCCTCTGCCCCATTGTTTGCCTCAATGTTTTCAGTTTGTAGGTCAGCGAGTTTTACAAGTTCTGACGGCCCATCTAAGTCAACTCCACCGAAGATGTTCATTTCTGTGCTCTGGTCCTCTTCTGAGGCTTCTCCAGACAGGGGAGGATCCTGATCATCTGTGCCCAAAAGAATAACTTCAGGATCAGCCACAAGTTCATCACTAGCTTCCAAAAGTTCATCCACTGCCGGAGACAGGGTGGGAGGGTCAGAGAATTGCAGATCATTCTCCATAGGTAGCGTGTCTGCGTCTTTATCCCCGTCCTCGTCCACATCCAGCATGAGAGAGAAGCCGCTGTGAGCTTCAGACCTCGGGTCATCTGGCATGACGGTTTGCTGAAGCTCAGGAAGACCCAGCTGAGAACTATCCACCAGGCCGTCCTGCCCCTCCATAAGCTCCAGGGGTACCAGGAGAGTGGTCGAGGGTTTGAGCTCCATGTATGATGATGCATGCTCTTCAACCTCATCTGCCTCCATCACTCCTTCGTCGGCCCCGAGTCTCACCATCACCACCTCACCTTCCATGTCCTCCTCTACCATCTGTAATGCAGCAAACACAGAGAAGTTATTTTTTGAGTTTTTGAATTAATCTATGAATCTGTCTATGAAACAGACAGTCAGAAAATGTATATCACAACTTTCCAGAAGCCAAGGTGACGTCTTTAAATCAGATAATCAGTTTACAAAACAATATAAAACAAAGAAAAGTAGGAAATCCTGACATT
This sequence comes from Enoplosus armatus, assembly GCF_043641665.1. Classification (NCBI taxonomy): domain Eukaryota; kingdom Metazoa; phylum Chordata; class Actinopteri; order Centrarchiformes; family Enoplosidae; genus Enoplosus; species Enoplosus armatus. The sequence goes on along the minus strand of NC_092180.1, from coordinate 18,936,354 downwards.
CAAGAAGCTGGAATCAGAGAATGTTTGGCATTTTTCCTTATTGAATGACTTAAACGATTAACTGATTAGTAATATTGTTGCCAAATAATTTTCCATCCATCGACTAATTAATTAACTGACTGATTTGTTACCTTCATCTCTGCACCAGGTGGGATCAGAGAGAACTCAGCAGCTTCCTGCTCTGACAGACTTGGCAGGAAGTGTGTGTGTCCCTCTTGTACAAAGACTGAATTGGGTTGGAGGGGTGGCAGCCTCCCATTACCCTGGACCTCCTCAATGATCTCCACCTCACTACCGGAGTCCTCCTCCTCCTCTTCATCTTCAGCTTGATCAGACTCCTCCTCCTCCTCATCTTCTTCCTCCTCAGACACAGGGCTAGAGAGCTCCTCACTATCGTTTAGACTCACAACAGCTGGCGATAAAAAGAAAGAACAGAAAAGTGAGAAAATGAGTGAAATAGAACTGTAACAGCTCGAGCACCAGCGTTAATGTGCGTGTGTGTACAATCTTCCTCACAGTGGGAGTCGGTGCCAGTTGGCTCGGAGGACGTCACAGAGGCAGCAGATTTTTGGCTGGTGAACACTGGCGGAGCTTCAGCAGCTGCCTGCTCCTCCTCTTCAACCTCACCCGGTGACTCACTGGAGAAAGGAGAATGAGATCTTTTAACTTGTGAAAAACAAAACAATAAACAGATAAGCAGCTGAAGAGGCCAGTAACACAGGGTTACACAACATTTATGTAACTTCAAGCCAAATTCCCATATTTAGAGTGATATGGTGTAATGAAGGTTTGTTTTAATATTGACTATGACCGAATTAATATTTTCATCTCAGAGAAACCATTAAAATAATTCTTGTTCCTCGAATGTATTCATGTTTTAATTTCCAGAACCAGGTTCTCCTGCTGGCTAAATGAAGGTAATCCCCCTGAGTTCCTAAAAATGTTCCTGGGTTACTGAAAAAATTGTGTGGCCAAAGACACTTTGCTGAAAGCATCAACCATTAGAGAACAAACTACAAATCTCTGCCATGTGTGATTTGGTGTTACAACTCAAGTGATATCTATCTTTACACAATTATACACTCCAGAGAAATTTATTTGAATACATTTTTTTTTTTTTAAATCTGTGTAAACAGAAAAAAGTGCATACTTGTTGAAGGACGTCTGGGTCTCAGATGCGTTGTGGATTCCTGAGCGGGTGAGCGAAGGAGACAGATCACCACCAAACAGATGTCTCTGCACAAACTCTGTCAGATCTGCTGGCAAACAACACAAAAACTCAACATCCTTTTCCACATAATAGTAACCAAGTCACCATCAATACCATGTCAACATACATTCATTATTGCAACACAGAACAGGAAACTGAAACCCACCACCTTTATCACTTCACTTCCCTAAGTACTTCTTCTATAACATAAATGAAAAATGTAAGAACGGACCTGTTGATTGGTCCAGCTCCTCTTCTAGTTCATTTGTGGGTTCAGTGGCTCCAGATGGTTTCAGGTGCTCTGTGAACTCTGTGGATTCAGTGGCCTCTGACTGGACGTCCTGTTCTGTGGCTGTCGCTATTTGATCCTGATATTTGATCTCAGTGCCATAGTCCACTCTCTCAGTTATCTGGTTACAAACTAGAAGCGTACAAAATGTGTCAAGCGATGTTTTAGAGGAAGTGTGGCAAAACATATGAAATTTTTTAACACCTTTTATTTCTGAGAGAAAGGAGCAAATTCAGCAAATTAATTACCTTGATTGTGACTAGACATCTCCTCTTGGTCAAGAGCTACAGCATCTTCTTGTTCGCTACTTGACTCAACATCCTGTTCATCTTCCTTTTCAGACTGAACTTCTTCCTCGTTTTTAGCCTCCTGTTCAAGACCGATCTCCATCACGTCCTCAAATATTTCGTCTTCCTTCACCTCCTCTACTTCTTCCCGCTCTGAATCCTCTGATACCAGGAGAGGGGCTTGCTCAATGGTTGGTGAGGGCGTTTCCTCTGGTTCTTCCTTTTCTGTTAGGCCTTTGATGTTCATCGTCACTACCTCCTCATCTTTCTCTGTAGCTGTATGCCCCTCCTCTGCTTCCTGCTCTGCATCATAGTACTCTAGAGTGGTGTCTGTTGAACGGACAGACGCCTGGCTGGTGTCAAAGCTCAGGCTAAGTCGTGCTTGTGTTGCATCAGATGGTTTGCTTTCTGCAGTGACTTCGTGGATGGAGGATCTCAGCTGTGGTGAGGGAATACCACCTTCTGGAGGCAAGAACTTTACATGAGGTTGTTCCCTTTCCTCGTCTCCATCCTCTTCCTCCTCAGCAGGCTGTGAGGACCAGGTCTTACGTGTAGCCTTGGATGGCGTGGAACCTCTGGTCAGCAAGCTAATCTCACTGTCTGCTGCCATCTAGAGAGGAAAACAGTTCCAAAGAAGATTGAAAGACATCATCTTATCATACAGACCAAGTCAAACCAGCTAAACAAAGAAGAAGACAACCGGTGATCATGAGGTGCTGATAGAGCACAAATTATGTAGCAGCTCAAGAGCAATGTGATCTGTCAATATTAGTGGATTATTGATTAACACACAAGAACCAAGTAGTTACTACACTTCTTTTCAAGTAACAGGCTAAAAACCATGTAATGAGCTGCAACCTTGTAGAATGACATATTGGCCCAAAGAGTGTTTTTTTTGTTTTATGCGTGAGGTGGCTTCTCAGAGTCAATACACCACTCCTATCTTGTGCTTGGTCTTACCCCATTGGTCCATCGGATGCTCCTCTCTGGTTCAGGAGATTCTGCTTCCTCGATGAAGGTGATCCGGCTCTCTTTGCTGCGGAGTGGGGGGGTGATGGAGCGTCCTGGAGAAGCAGAGGGGGTAGCAACTGGTGTGGGCCTCAGGCTGCTGCGCAGGATGGACTGTGGAGTGAAGGCTGAGAACACAGGGCCAGAGGCAGCCAAGGCCCGAGCTCGCTGACGGAACAAAACATGAGTAACAAGTGTAAGTAACAAAATACCAAACTGCTCCAGAAATACAAACTCACTGAAAGGGTGACGGATTAATTAGAAGTATCAATGAAGTACTAACATTTTCGATTACTTCAAAAACAAATGAAAATTCCACATTTGCCTACTCACCTTGACCACCTGCGGTGTTTGCAGCAGACTGAGTTCAGGAGCCTTGCTAGTGGTCTTTGGAGAAACCCAGGAGCTGTGAGGTCTGGGAGGGCTGAGAAGAGGGCGAGGGGTCTGACAGGAGGGGTGAACCACCAAGTCCATCAGCCTAGGTCATATTGAAGAAATGAAGTGATCATAAAAATGCTATAACAAGATTTACGGGCATAGTTTTCCAACTCAAATATTTCCCACACCTTAGGTAAACATAATGTATTTCCCATAATATGAGTTAACAAGGAATGTGTATCGGCACTGTGGAAATTTGACTTGTTCTGATGCTCAACTACATGCAATTATTTTAGAATCAATTATTGTTGAGAGATGCTGATTAGTCTGTCCTGTGCCAGGGGGGAAAAAAATATTAGTTTTCTAATAGTTATTAAGTCATATTATAAGTTATTAAACAAGTGATTCTTTTTATGTTCAAACAAATATGTATGGTACGCTTCACTCGGGCTAACATGGAGCTCTCATGAGAGTACCTTGACTTTCGTTTGGAGGTCATGGTGATAGGAGTTCCCAGGAAGGGGTCAGGAAGGGCCAGGGACGAGGACCTGGGGCTCTGAACTTCAGCTGCCCTGGGGCTGGCAGGCAGAAACAAATTAGAAAAAGGTCAGAAAATAATCAAATAAATAAAAAATAATCCCCTCTGAGATGCATTTTTGGTCATGCTCACCTCTTGGCTGGGGAGGACTGTGGTGTAGCTCCTTTGCCTAACCACACCTCCTCAATCTTGGTCAGGACATTGTTGATGAAGCCGGCCCTCGACATCACCTTCTCACTGGCAGAGCGCTTGGTGATGGTTGACAGAGGCTGCGGCCGAGAAACTGGAGCACAACGTGCAAATGTGTTGTTTATATTTGATAAATGTTTTTTAAGATGTTGTTTAGATTAAATTAAAACTTAAGTAACAGACACTGTTATAAAACAGACACAGTGGTTACAACTAACAAACAAAAGCAGTGTATACAATATGTAGCCATATCTTGCCAAAGAAATGTGACTGGAACATACTGAGCAAGTGATTTATGTGAGTGTAGTATGAGAAGCTTCTATTAACATTTTGATACTTTTTCCTGCTCTGAAAACATTTTACCACTGAAGTACATTGTAACAGACATGAATTCAAGTTGAGCACCCCCTTACCTTCTCTGTGGATGGCGTAGGAATGCTGGTAGGGTTTGGCTCTCTCCATCGCCAGTTTCCTCTGGACTCTGGGCAAAACCTTGCCATATTGATCCAATATAGAGTTCCTAGTGTTGGATCGTTCTTTAAGTTTTGGGTCTCGCTCATTCTAGCAACAAAGAAGTAAGAGAAAGTGGTTATAGATCTTATGGGATTGAAGTATCTTCTCTCTGTATAATCTCATGGTGACAGGAATATTTGGATATTGTGGTTCACAGTTAGTACATCTGATTCTGAATACTTTAATACATGTCACATAGTAAATATCAAGATAATGCAGTGATAATTAGCGTAATACTTTGTATGTGTGTGTCAAACATACCACCAGGTTCATTTTGAGGCTGTGGTTGAGCTGCAGGGCAGGTATGTAGTTGGCCTGCTGAAGGTAGTGAACCATCAGCAGCTCTCTGTTCTGGAGACCCCCTGTACCCTGGAGAAACTTCTCCAAACATTCCTGAAACACAGTTTTAGGCATCGACTTTATAATCCAATAACACAAAGACGTTTAATGTACAAGCAGAATAATGAAGGGTTGGGGTTTTAAAAATGTTCACCTAAATGTAACCATGCATCTATCTCCTACCTGTTCATTGAGGCCCAGGGGCAGTTTGAGCAGCTCCTTCATGAGGCCCAGCTCCTGGCAGCTCTCATACAGGAAGCCCAGCAGCTCACCCATGTTGAGACGATTAGAGTGCTGCCGAAGTAAGGACCACGCCTCTATGAGACACCTGGAAGAAGGGCAGACCGGCTGGTCATTAAAAGGTAAGATAGGACAGGTGAAAGTTAACTAAGTTAAAACAAAAAGCCATTTTCTTGTCCATGTTTCACAGTTAATAAACTTAAACATTGTTGAACAGAGAAAGAAGTGTCTTTTTTGCGCCTTTTACCTGTTGTGCAGCAGTACAGACAGACAGAGTTTGGCCTGGGAGGTGGAGGAAATTGGGGGCTTTGTAATGTGGAAGTATCGTAGTGCCACTGCGTGTTGGCCCTGGCACATCAGCGCTTGCAGGACACGCTCGTGCTGCCATGCAAACTGACACTGAGAGGCAGCTGGATGCAGGAGCAGCTCGAATGAACTCTGATCAGGACAAAGAAGAGAATAACATTTAAAAAAAAAAGAGCTAACACCTTACACAAGAATAGCTTCATAAAAAGGACGAGGTTGTATTCAAAAGTATGACTAATGTTTACAATTCAAATATTGGTAATATGCAAACACTGATGTTCCATTTCCCTTTAAATACAATAGAGTTCATTTGACTTGCATAACCTCTCTGTATCCAAATTTACATCTTAGGGAAAATAAAAACTCAGTCTAACGTGTCAATGTGTGTGCACCTGGTGGTCATGATGGTCCAGCAGCCAGAGGCCTTGTACTAGTTTCACCAGTCCAATAGGGATGGCAAATGCTGTGGGGAAAGACTCCACCGATGCTCCCTCCTTATTGGGGAAGGAGTACATGACATCCAGCAACAGGTAAATTACCTGGGACAACAGGTCAAGGCTCATGGGAGACTTTAAGATTCGCAAAACATACTGGAGCTGGCCATGGCTGACATGAACACGACTTGGTATTTGGGCATTATTAGTTAAAAGGATACAATTGCATGTTTGGCAGCTTCGTCAATGCTGTCCAGTAGATAAATGTCCAATAAGGCCTGTGGATGAAAAGGTATAAAATCAATTCTTTACACAGAGACAAAGTCAATTTGACATAAATTAGACGGTACAAAGTCAAATTACATTAAAAAAAATCTATAAGTTTAATGCTTACATGCAATGTAGGTGGTGGGTATTGCCCTGTCCCACCCTCGTCCCTTTTCCACAGGTCGGTCAAGCGTTCACCACACTGGCCGACCAAACCGTCAATCATCAGGCAGTCTGCACACCACTTGCCCCTGAGAAGAGTGTCAGCATTAGATCAACTTGGACCATCGTCATCATAAAAGGGAAAAAGTAAGAACTGAGATGGGCATCTGTCATTCTAACATCTTACCAACTCAACTATTGATCAACAAGCAACTGAGATATTATTTGTTAAGACATTGGTTAGCTGCAGTCCTAGATTTGGAATATCTTGCTTTCAAGCATAGATTACTCACTTAGCCAGCCTGGTGAGCTCCTCTCTGCGTATAGTGTAATAGTTGCTGATGACTGAGTGAGTATAGAAAGGCCTGGAGATCTGGAGAGCGTCAGCATCTGTTGAGGAGGGCAGTTATAATCCGTAGAGACAAAGAAAAATAATAAAACTGAATACATCGGCCACCCCTTAACAAATTGTATGATGATTTTCTGTTTAAAAAGTTTAAGAATAATATGAACTCAAGAAACGGACTTGAACCAGACACATTCCTGCAAATTTTAATGAATATTTGTTCACAGCATCCAGACTTTTACACCTCTTGTAGCCAGCTAAAGGCCTTTCTGTTCCTAAACTAGAAGCATTACGTAATGTAGAGTGGGGGAAACTTCTTAAATCAAGAATATCTTCAGATCAGTGACCTAAAGATATTCAACCTGCTTCCAACTTGTTTACTCACTGACTCTCTGAGAAATAGTATTGTGTAAATGCTGGTAAGGTTTCCCAGATCATGTTTATGCCAGCTACACTTTACCTGATCCTTCAGGCAGTAGACCGGTACGACAGAACCAGAGCACCACCTGGGCGTACTTGGAAATGAGACTGGATACTATGTTCTTGTTCATCAGACCCACCAGGCCTACACAATAAAAAAAACCCAGAACCTCAATCAATTCATCACAAATAACTCAAAACAACAAGACAACAGATGCTCAATTGCTACATATGGCTAATCCAAGGACAATGAATTATAGCTCAAGTGTTATCAAACCATAAAGCTGTGAGGCGCTAGACATCATCATTTTACTTACATCAACTCTCAGTAGACATTTTTTACAGTTTAGCACAAATGGGAATTAAAACAGTGTTCTAGCTGAACCCGTTTCCACTGAAATCACAGGGAAACATAACACTTGCACATGTGATCGTATCTGCGTGGATACTGCACCTTTTTGTGTGAGCTCCTGAGCTTCACTGAGCAGACAGTGGAAGATGGTACTGAGGTTACCGAGCAGTCTCTGGCTGTGCTGTAGCAGCTGCATGGTCTGAGGGTCTGTGAAGTTGGATGAGCTGTCAAACAGTGGTGCACCTAGGGAAGAAACACGCACAGGGGGAACAGATTTAAAACATAAATGTATAAACTGAAACAAACTTGCAAACAGCATAGAAATGGGAGGTAACAGGAGGAATCTATATCACTAATCATCAACAAATATAAGACAAGGCAAGCATTTCCTATCCTTAAGTAAGGTTAAATAACACTGTACTGTAAAAATCTGGGTTGTCATCAGCCTGAAGGGTTAATTTACCTTACAAACAAGTTATGCAAACATAGCTAATCCATTCAAATAGGTCACCGAGTATTGGATCAATGTCAAGAAGAAGATCCATTTTTTCCCCCCACTTCTGGCATGTCTAAACATCATTCTATATGATTCAGAAGGCCTTTTGATTAAAAACAATGCATAATTAAAACATACAGATGCCATCCAGCTCCTCCTTGGTCTGGACTACTTTGTTCCAGGCCCAATCCAGGATGTAGCGCAGGTTCAGTGCAGAGCCTGGTTGTTCTGTTTAGGAGGGACAGAATTAGGAGCATTAGAGTTGACTGCAGGGCTGGCGGCTACGGCATGTATGTAGGAGGGCTTAGCAAAGGTTTAAAATACTTTGTGTATGTAGCAACACTGAATGTCTTTACCACATACTTGCTGTCATGGGTGTAATGGGTTTGGGCAAGCAGTTTGAGAAACCATTTTTTTTGCAGTTATTTCAAGTGTGACTCCTCACCTTCTGCAGTCCACTGCTTGATACAGCCAGTGATCAGTCCCAAGGAGCTGGTCTCCACTGCTGTGGACAAGATGGCATCCAGCTGCTCCTCCTAAAAGGCCAACATCAAGTTACATGTAGACATTACTACTATAACTTTACAATAGGTATTTTATTTAATTCTGTGTATTGTTTTGTATCACATAAAAGATTTTCTTTAATGTGAAGTAAAAGAGGGAGAACAAACGCATTAAGAATGGTGGCTTTGTGCATCTGTGAACAAGTGGTTCTGGAGACCAAGAAGTCAGCCAAGGATGTGTGTGTACCTGAGAGAGGCTGGAGGCCTGGGTGTCAGCCAGGCGAGATGAGAGTAGGCCAGACATGAGGCAGCGAGAGTAGCTAGTGGAGATGATGTCACTGGAACAAGGAGCAGCTTTCTTCAAAAAGCTCAGGGTCTGGTGTTGATGACAATGGTGAGATATAAAACAAGCCTAATTTCCATTCAAATCATTTTTACATATTTAAATCTGGCCTATATGGTAAACATTGTGTAGCCTTAGCGATAATCATATCATCTTCTGCCCATTATAACACAAGGAAAAGGTTGTGTCCCAATAACACAGAAGAAAAGTCAAGTAAACTGAAATATAAACAGTTTGAAGTTTGCCTTTGTATTTATACATCGTCACATATTCACTTCTTATAATCAGCATTTGGATTTAATGCCATAAAATGAATGGTGTAGTGAAGGTTTGTGTGACAGAAAAATGAACAGAGGAAACTTGCCTCTTTCTGATAACCAGAGCAGGTTAAGTGCACAATTCCAGAGTTGAGCAAGCAGGTAGCATCTGTAACATGAAAGGAAAAACAATAATCAGTCCTATTATATTTCAACTACAACAACGGGCATGTCAGCACAAGCAAATTCCTGAGCAATACAAAAATGTCTCTCCATATGATCTCATATTGAGATTGCTTGACATACACCTACCAAAGTTATATGTGGTGGGGTTAAAGTACTGTTCTGGTGGGGGGCAGGTGAAGGGCAGGCCCCTGCTCAGGCTGCGGTCGTGCACCACCACATCCAGGAGGATGTGTGCCGACACCATCTGCACCACTGGGTCCAGAGACCAAACTGCCAGGTAGGGACAGTTTTGCAGAGACTCCCCCGTTCTGACAACAACACACAAGTGCAAGTGAAATGAATGAAGTGAATGTCACAGGAATAATAAAAAAATGAAATGGTTTATTCAGTACCGAAATGTCTACTTTCTGTGATCTCTTTTCTTTTTTAAGTAAATTGGCAAGCAGGTAATCAGTTATGGAGAATGTTTTTTTGTTCATGCCCCTACATAGAATTTTTCTATATCGTTATAATATCTAGACTCTCCATCTGTGCCACAAACCAAATATTTACAGTATACTACATTTTGTGCATGTACGGCTGTTCTAAATGCTGTCCCATGTCTGATGTAGTCCTTCAGTAATTAACACATTTTAAACAGCCATCTGCATCATCAAACACAGTATGTAATGCTGGAAAAATCTTTTAATTCTCTTCAACAGTTGCGAAATCAGTCTCCACTGTACCTTAAAGAGTCTGGCATTTGTGCGTGGTACCAACGGTTGATGTCAAAAACCCCAATGTAGGTAGACGGAGTTCCCTGACCATAGGCCTTGACTTGCCAGCTGAAGATAGACACGCTGGTGTCTGGAGATGCAACTGAATAGGGTGACAAGTGTGGGTGAAGTGATTAAGAATATGAATGCAGTTAAGAAATAATAGGGTAGGTAGATAGCGTACAGAATGAGAGAGACATTATGCAGTAGAAACAGTTTTAATGAGAACACATAATGGTATGGCTGTTTTAAGATTCCATTCCTCTACTATACTGGCAATGTCAAATCACAAAGCATTTAAATTTGATGGGAAGTGCTAAAAACTGTTCTAATTAGTTCCCCACATACTCATATCTTTGGCAAGTACTTTCAAGGGAAGCAGGCTAACCTTCGTTCATGCTGTCATCCCTGTCAGGATGGGGTCTGAACTTCTCGATAGTCTGGCAACTCAGCAGACGGGTGTTGGTGGCCTGGGCCCTGAGAGGGAAAGCTGTGCCACTTAACTCCTGACTGTAACGTTCCTCACAGTACTCCAGACCCTGTGTCACAGAAAGTTAAAGAGGGAGGAGATTAAACTAAGAAAGCTAAATATACAGTATATTTGCTGGGACTGACACACGACCAGAATGGTAAAGAATTCATAAAATGAAGTGAGTAGAGAATAAATACATTTGTAATGCATCTTGTATGCACTACAGACCTCATAGAGGATCTTCCCAGAAGCTAGACACTTCCTTTCACTGAAGGCCAGCTGAAGCAGGCGGAGGCTGACCATATCTCCCTCGCTGCATGGGAGTGAGAGGAGGTAGAGGAAAAATAAGAGCTTGGAAAACAAACAAACCCCCCCCCCAACTTGCCTGGATGGAGTATTGTTATATGTAAGACTTACAGTTCCTGAGAAGACTGGACAGCCCAGAGGTAGCAACAGTTCCTGGGGTCATTTTCTGGCTCCTGGAAGGTGAAGGCATGCACAGGCACCCTGCCACCCTCTAACTGGGAGTGGTATCTACGCATCAAAAATCAAGAATTAAAAACCTACCCATCAGTGGTAAAGATGACATTATATAATAGCTGCTTATGAATTAAAACTACTATTAATAATACAAGTAAAATAAAATGGATTATTGCAGTCTTCTCAGCAATAATGCAATTCTAGAAAATAAAACAATTCAATGTGGCCTTGTTTCAAAGGACAGGCTATTCAGGATTGACACCCAAGCATCTTCCACACCAACAAAACATGGAAGTACAAAGAAATCCTCACTCCTTCTTTAGAGACTTCATGTTCCACAACTGTAAGTATCCATCAGAAAATCCCACTGCCAGCTGGTTGGTCCTGGATATGTACTGCACAGCTGTGGCTCCAACTCCACTGGGCCCATTCAGCTGGAGACAAAGATGTCTGCCCTGTCTAGTGCTGACTTCTCTAAGCCTGGGGATCTCTGCAGGAGATTTGGTCACTACCTGCAGGTCTGGGAACAGAGAGTAAATATAAAAAGAGAGATGGTTTTAGATATTGAAACAGGAGTGTGTGGACATATAGATATCAGTATATGTTTTTTCCGACACTTGTAACATACGGTGTGCAGGATAAGGGAAACTGATAATTTCTCTTCTTCCAAATAAAGTTAAGAGCAGTTTGTAAGGCACAGAAGACAAACAAAAAGAACATGCAAACACATATAAACCTAACGCTTCATCACACAAGCTCCTCACCTGAAGCCTCCAGTTCACTTTGGCTGCAAGACAAGTCGTCAAGACAGAGGTCCACAAGCAGAACATGACCGAGATCTGTTACTACGGCGGCAATGCCAAAGAACCAGCGCAGACTCTGATGAAGATGCTGGGTTGAAGTGCTTGCTCCGCCATAACTCACTAACGGCTCAATAGCTGAAATCTAGACAACAGAGTTGAAAGAAGTAAAGAAAGACAGACTGTTCAGGTTTTGGCAAAAACTGGGCAAAATCAGATAAGTGTATCAGAAAGTTGAATCTACATTCTATAATGTGACTCTGAAATATTGTTGTGCCAACAGTTTTTTTTTTAATTTATCAATTTCTATTTCAATACCAACCAAACATTTCCCCTCAAGGAAAAATGCCTACAGACTAGCAAGAATATAAAGGTGACTGTTAGCTGACATGAAGAAATGTTGTGTTACTATATATTGACAGAATGCATAAACATTTATATGTGCTGTGTTTATTTCTTTTCATTTCAGTTTATTGTAAAGACATGGAATTAACATATTTACATTATTATATTAACAACATATGACAACAATGAAAAAATAAATGAAAAGAAACAAATGCTGTCCTTTTGCTGCTCAATCAGCTTAACCTGTGATTTGCAACTCCAAGATTTTAGCATCTAGATTCAAAGTATAAGACTATTTCTACCAGTTAAAAATAGAGGGGACCCTGGTGCACCGCCAACTCACCCTGCCTGGTATAACAACAGCTTTGACCACCCTTGACAGTCCCAAGTCATAAAGGCACAACACGCTGCCCTCTGTTTCCTCCAAGCCAACCAGCAATCCAGACCTAGGAAAACAAAACAGTGAAGGAGTTAACATTTGATTTCCTCAGCAGTCATTAATATACATTTAAAAATCTTTCTTTGTAACCAAATGTAGAAGCATGTGATTCTGGCAGTTATCGAACAGCACTCATTGCAAGTTTGTCTATTTGTTTCCATTGATTACAATAAGATAACAATGAACTAATTAGTTGCAGTACAAAGTAGAAGGAGTGCAAATATATAGAGTCAAAGAGTAATAAAGACATAGATAGTGAGGCAAAGCTCTGACCGTTTGAGCCAGCTGAAGTCCCTGGCAGCTAGGACGCTGGGTGGGTGCTCGCCTCCACCACTGAAGCAGTACGCAGACAGCCGTTCTCCTGTCACTGCATGGACAACCTCCAGATGGGGGCCACAGGCCAGCCAGGCAAGCCCGCTGCGGCCTTCACACACAAAGAAATGAAAGGTTAGGGGGTTACAATCTAGGATTATCACCAAGCTAGGTTCCATTTTTCAGAGTTAAACAGTTCATGAGATAACAACTGACCTGCAGCCAGTTGTACAAGCTAGGCTAAAACATGATAATGCAGGAGATTTAAGCATCACTAAATAAACACCTTGTGATTCTCCAGAGACTTCAATGTTTACGTTGTTGAATGGTTGGTGCTGTTTCAGCAAGTAATTACAAAGGATTTTAATTTAATGTAGCAACCCAATTTGGTAAATGACTTGTTTGAAGATTTATTAGAATGTATTATTTTGTATCATTTATTTGCCTCAACTATTTCTACTTTACTGTACAATCTACTTTAAAGACAAAAACAACAGATTTGTTATCGCAACTAAAGATGGAGGAAAGAAAATATCAATTTATAGAGATCATTGATCAGTAAAAATAGGCTTACCAACAGTGAACTTTCCATGTAGCACAGAGTCTAGGGTGATCTCATCCTCCCCCAGAGCATCTGTAGTCACTCCTGGGAAAGGCAGCAGGCTGCTCGTGACTTGGGCTGTCAGGTCATGCATTGTTCACTGTACAGACAGCAACACAGGACATACAGTATGTTAGAAACAGCAGTGAGTCCATTTACCCTTCACCAATAGTTCCCTAAAAATACTTCACAATTATGAGGTAAAATTATCATTTTATTTTATCAATATCACCCTGCCATTGATACCCTCTCACTAATTAAACATCAATAAGTAAAATGAGAACCTGTGAAACACTCTTTCTGAACCCCTCCTACTCCATAAATCCACTTCAGGCTTTATCTGCTCAGCCGGGTTTTACAGTACAAAAGAGGTCTTTCTTTCAAACACAGTTGCACCCCCAGTTGTCAGGAAACGTGCTGTCAGCAAACTTGCTGACAACTGCAGCGGCAACTGGGTTTGCAATCTAATCAACAACAACACATGACATACAGCTACACATCTGTTTGCAGATGTGAGTTCTAATAGTGCTAGAGTAAAGCATTTTTCGAATCATTGGTCAATGAACCTCCTGAAATGGCCTTTTTTGATGCCTCTCCAGACTAACTGTCAATGCCAACATTTTTTTCAGGACAACAAAACTACTTAAGCTTAACTGTACAGTTAAATCAGATGTCATTACTCATTCAGTTGCACCTTCCTGAGTTCTCCTTATAAGCATTTTTGAAAAATATATATTTCACTTTTGATAAAGCTTTGGTCAGAGATCCACAAATCCTGGCTTAAATGTAAACATTTCCAGTGTTTATGCAATCAGGGCCCTAAGACTTTGGAATGGCCCTCCTGTTTATCTTCAGCTCACAAAATCAGTATAATTGGAAAACATGTTGTTTGTAACACTTTTTTGTAATAGATTTGCTTTAATATGATGTCTTGTCACTGGTATTTATATCATCATGTTTTACCATATGCTAATTTCCCAAGTCTGTAAATGTTAGCAGCAGCCTTGTTATTGCAGCTCGTGCTCCAACAAGACAATATTATCTTCAGCAGTGTGGTATACACAGTGGCGCTTTCAAGGCCAACTCAACCTGATTGGAAATGTGTCTGTCAGTTTCAGTGTGCAAAATTGGACACAACACTGCCCTCTGTGACCACAATGTAAAACACAGACGATTCAAGTGAACTCCCGCGCAACAAGCCTGTCACTACGCAGCCACATGCCATGACGTGAGATTGAACATGTAGACGTATTATAACAATTACAAACTAAACAAGCCGAATTTATGCACTTGAAGGCGTCGCCGCACTGTTACAGACTACTGACGGGCAAAGATAACAACAGCAAATACGCCGATTCAAATCTAGCTTCACCAAATACAACATCTTGCGCTCACGTGTGTTAATATTTGCAAAGTTTGTGTGACAACCTATACAATTTGTGACTCACAACTTGTTACAACCCAGAACAATTTCAAATGTGCGTTAATAGTCAAACGCATGAGCCACGATATAGACGTTATTGATATTTAAACGTCAGTTAACAGGCTAAAGTTAGCTCGCTCGTTAGCATCTGCAGAGCACAGATTAGCTTCATCAGCTGCAGTTGTTAGCGTTGGGCTAGCTTGACATAATGTAAACAAACACACGATCGCTTTATTTGTACAATTTAATGCACAGTGCTGTTAAACACCGACCAGAGTAACGACATATTAAAAATATACTAATGTTATTTGGTGCTGAATACGGACTGCTAGCTGCTTTACACACTTTCCTCAGTCCATTAGCAGGCTAACCAGTTAGCTTGCAAGGTCATGCAGGATTACAGTATATGCGAGTTCACCGTTAAAGTTAAGCTAGCTAACCTAGCTATATACATACATGAGCATTAGGGGATGGCAGTTAGTTCACGTTGTGTCAGCTGTTCAGTTCTATGATTTGTGCTACAAATGTATCAACTATAATAGCAAACTACAACGCTGATATACATGTATCCCTAAAGTTTGTTTAATCAACCGGAGAACAACTAGTTAAATCAAAGTCAGGGTGGCTAGCTAGTCTAGCTTGAGCTACGTTGCTACTTTCGCTAACACAAGCTATAGCGATTGCTGGCGTTAATATTAGCAAAGCAGTATGTAACGTTAGCGTTACGTTAATTTTTCCGCGACCCATTTTAGGGCTGACAACCAGCAGTAACGTTGTTCATTTACGAGAGTCAACATCATAGTACATTCTCCTTGTCCCGGCGACGAGTCTTGCCTGGGAATTTAACGTCTGTTAGCTAGGTAACGTTACAGGTGATTTAGTGGTCTTGCTTTAGCCGGAACAGTGCAAACGTACTGTAACAGTCACTGTAGTCTGACACTACGTAACAAACTAACTTGTAGCTACTGGCAACATCACGGTCTTCGTAAGCGACAAGTCACGTCCTTATTATAAATCTTTTTGGGAATTTATCCAGCATAAACGAGTTTAGTGAGCTAGCTAGCCATCTTAGCTCTCTCCCAACTACGCTGGAAAACGTGATGCAATGTGCCGCTAGCTGCTAACGTTAACGTTTTACTAACCTTCCCGATGTTGACGGCTGTATCAGAGCCACGAATGTTTTGTTTTCCTTGACGAATCTCCCGATTCCTTCTCTCCTCTGTCATAATCCGCTCCTTTTCAAAGTACAACTCATGCGTAGAGCCCTCTGCGCGCTTCAGACTGACCAGCACGAGATGCTCCGTCTGACTTCAGGCGTCTACACCTCAAAGCGCCATTTCCACGGTTGGAAAGTGTTCCATGCATTTCTTCTTCGCCAGCTTTGGTTCTGGCCGAACAGACACAGCGATGGCGTACTGCTGCCCTCCTCGGTTTGGGCGTAGTTTCTGCTTCAACACGTAAATCATTTTTTGGCTAAAAAAATTAAATGCCAGACCTGTTACTCTTAATGCTACTTTCTCACCACCCATAGACATTATCTCGTGTTAAGAGGTGAGGATGGACCAGCACATATTTCCCTCTGATTTATCCCAATCTTTGTTCACAATTAAATGTTATGGTGATCTATAGCCCTATCAGCCACTGTTGCACAATTGACTAGGGTACTGGTGTACTAAATATATATAGTCAAATATATGTGTACAGTCTAAAATCATGTACAATGTCTCATTGGGTTTAAGGGCCCTCATCAATGGTTTACAAGCCAGATCTTTGAAAAGACTGGCTTGGAATCCTTAAATTACAGTAACCTAACCTCATATTGGATTTGCATAAACAAGCCCCAGTAAAGGTCCACTCCCAATAGTAGTCCTCACATTACACCATTGCTCAACAAATATCGAAGTTCTGTGATTCAGCACTGTTGTGATCTCATTATGTTTCGGCTTTTCCGAGATCAATGAAAGAAACTCTCTATGCACAATTATACCATGCAATGCAGTGGAAAATAGGATAGCCCATAATAGGAAAGGACTTTGACTCTTTATTAGGACATTTATATACCACTGGCTATTTCTTCTGATAGTTCACATACTGAATGTGTATTTGCTTTTTTTTTTTTTTACTTATAAATCATGTATTTCTCAAGAACTGAAGTTACATCCAGAGTCAAGGTCACATTTATTGTCTTACACAATCAAATGTGAGGGTATTATGCTATAAATATAAGTATAATAAGTACTATATTATTATTAATAATAATAATAATAATAATAAGTAAAAGGAGACACTATATACATTATATATAAACATCAAGACAGCAACGATGTAGTGTATGTCAATAGTGACAACAGACTGGTAGTGCAAAGAATAGCAGAGAGTAGGACGCAAGTCAGATGGTATTATAATGTGCTCAGAATGTTTGCACACTGACACTTTCATATTCCACTGTATGAGAAATATACTGAGAAAAAGGAAGTGGTGAAAGTGTGGTTTCCCCTCCCCCCTCCCTTTAGGACACTGGTTCTTCTTGTGGTGACCAATGGACCTCTGCAGAGGTAATGTTTCAATTGGCTATGTCCCCTCAGTACTTTACTAACTTCAGTATGTGAAGACAGTGTAAGATGTTTTATGAAAAATAAAAGGTTCCCTTTTAACACTTGCCACCTTCAGAAGACAGGACTATATTTGAAAAAATGTATTATAGGATGTCTGATTTCCTCGTCTGAAAAGGTACAGAATGATTCTAAATAAATGTATGGATTGACAGCAGTTCTTTCAGTATGTGAGAAAGGGGGCCAATAGCTCTAGCTTTTTGCCTGGAGGCTCCTAAGTGGTTGTGCTGTTGGGTTCATATATTGTTGACATGAAGACTATGTTGTTTTTATTTGGCACTTGTCTGTCCTAGTGTGTAAAAGCCTTTATTCTTGGACAAAATGGTTTATAAAAATATTCTTTGTAATAGAAGCATATACAGACAACAGTTAATGATTAGCTCTGTGAGGAATTTGGATGTCTATATATTGTCAGCAAACAGTTAGGTAATTAGATTGTCTATAATTTGTTACCATTATTACTGTAGATGTTTTAAAACCAGCTTTTAAAATCTAGTATTCACAGTGTTGGGTCTTAAAAAAAGGCAAAGGAGAGGTGAATTAATGTGATATGATTTATGTAAGGCACGCACATACTGCTACATGATCTATAAACAAAACCATTGAAAAAAAACTGTACAAAAATAATTTCCTTCCTTACAATACTCCACCTTCTAACTGGCAGGGTCAGAGAATAATGCAAGTGCCATGTTCTGGGGCTGCGATTTTTTCCTCATCTGCCGCTCAATCATCAAGTCGAACTCTTGCCTTTCTCTGAAATAGAAAAAAAACACTGATCATTTAGTATTTAGTATAAAAAATGGTTCCTTCAATGGTTTAACTCAAACTCTTACCTGTTACTTATACATCGTCCTTTTATGTACTTCTCCTCTGCCTTTTTTACAGAGACATTGTCCACCCCAGCTATGGCATAGATAATGGCCTGCACAGGA
The DNA here is from genome assembly GCF_043641665.1 of Enoplosus armatus. NCBI lineage: Eukaryota > Metazoa > Chordata > Actinopteri > Centrarchiformes > Enoplosidae > Enoplosus > Enoplosus armatus. Next base: position 18,918,120 of record NC_092180.1, on the reverse strand, counting down.
GGACAATAATCTTACAACTCCTGTACCACATAAACTGAACGGCAGAAAACAAACCATATTCTGTCATAACACAAACGAGCGCCGATGAAAGCTTTAGTTCACCTCAGGAAGAAGCACATCCAGGACAAAGGGGACACACTCCATGGACTTCACCTCAGGCAGGCAAGAGGCGGTGGCCACGGCTGTAGTATAGAGCTCATTTAAGTACCAGTAGACCTGGTCCAACTGCTGGTCATCCTCCAGGTATATATTCACCACCCGTCTCCGATTGGCACTCAGGAAAGAGCGAAGCCATCTGGATTGCTGCTGCCCACGGATCACAGCCTGTAGGGACAGTGATACAGGAGGGGTGGGTTTGTTCATCCAGTGTTCATTTTGCATGCTCGTTTTTTAGTGCTATATACAATGATTTTCTTTGTCTACTTATATATAAATATAAAACAAACATGTAGAAATCTAAAAACTAAAACAAACAAAATTATTGTTTTCATAAATATTCAGTTTGTTTCAGCTTTGAAACACCCATATGTTTTTGCCAGGCCGGTTGAGCTCTTGCAATTTATTGAGTGATATATTTGTATATTTCTGTGCATAATAAGGCCTAATAACATTCACAGTGATTCAATGTTGGAAGCAATAAATGACAAAGGTCAATGTAAAGTACTAACTGGCCTTGTAATGTTACAGTCATCAACTGCTAAAGTATGAAGTCATTAAAATGTGTTTCTTATTACATGAAAAACATGGGTGGGACAGATGAATGCACCTGCACAGATTTCCTTCTGGTTGACTTCCAGTATACTTTCAAGTAAAACAGCCACTGGTGTAGAGAAAGTGTTTGCTCATCCAAGAACTACAATAGCAATACATAGCAATACAACTGGCTGCATTAATCATACCAGAAGGCGTCCTTCCACCATGCGCTGCTTTACGATAAAATGCACAAGTTTCTCATTAGCACGGTTGTGGGCGGCATGAGTCCGGTCTGGCAGCAGCCTCTTTGAACTTCTGTTGACCTCCTCCTGCTGTTCACTAAAGCTGTCCTCTTTATGATCATCACACGGCGCCTCAGTCATCGTATCGCTAGCGATGGTTAGTCTCTCTGAGGCTGCCTGCGGATACTTCCTCCTCACCGGATAGCCTGAAGTAGTTAAAGACAGATGGTAAAGAGCATCGTCAGGACCAAATGGGGCTGCAGGTGTTATCAAGTTTTCATTCTGCTGCAGCCTAATATTCTGTGGTGCCACGTTAATGAATGATTTGCAACTAAACTTACTCATGTCATGGGCAAAGTACTCAATGAAGGAGCCAGAAAATGAGCCACATGCTAGAAAGACAAAACATGATTAATAGTGCTAATAATTCAGTCATATCAGAACAATATTGTTCATATGTAATGCATATAAATATCAACATCCTTCATCTGTTTCTGTCTGCATAAGCATCAAAAGGATGAATCCTTACCAATCCGTATTCTGTAGTCTGTTATGAGCTCCAAGGACCACTCAATTGCAGCATCATATTTTTCTTTGGCTTTACACTACAACAGATATGGGAGACATAGATAGTCTGCCACAGTGTCAGGAAAACATATATTTTAGTGTATAATTCATGAGCAATCTTACCACCAGCTCATTAGCTTCTTCACAGTCGAAAGGCTTCAGGGTTTTGAGAGCCACAGTGAACCTTCAAGAACACAAACATACAACTCCTGATGATTTGAAAGTGTGCCTGCAATTCACTCATTAATGTGTTCAAATATCTCAATTTGTGCAGCCAGATGCGGTAGTAATCATAAGTCATTAAACCTTATGATGACTTTCTTTCATTTTAACTTCATTTTAAATTTTGAGACACCACTGCCTCAATAGCCAGATGTTGTCTCCAAGATCAAGAAGTGTGATCTACAGAGAGTCTACGGCCGAGAGATCCTCACAACCTCTAGTGCAATCCTGTACACATTAAAAGCTCAGAGGCATTAACCAACAAAGCAGTGAGAGAAAACACGTTTAATTTCTTACCCTTTCTTTTTGTGAATCATTGGGTCATCGATGAACATGATACTGGCTTTTTTGTGCTTACGGTTCACACTTTTTACCTGCAGAGAAAATATTTTAAACATTTTAAAACCATTAAGGCTCTCAGGGGTATTTTGCAAAGTCTTGACCACAGGCCTTATTTTGGGTCACTGATATTTCAGGATAATAATGGTCTTTCATTTAATTTCCCCAGTGAATGTCATCTACCTCTCATATGAATCTCATGTTAGAGTTTGACTGCATAGCAATACCTAGCATAGTGTTTATTTGTGCTGAAATGATTAGTCAACTAAACTATTTAACTTGTACGACAGAAAACTGGTAAACAATTTGAATGTTTAAGTTACTGATTAAGCAAAAATGTCAAAAATTCACTAGTTCAAGCATCTCAAATGTGAGAATATCTGCATATATGCAAAAATCAGAGTATGAAATTGTGTATTGTTTCATCTAAAAACTTTTATAAGAACATGTGCTTATGAGGAATCAATGATCCACATAGTTATTTGCACTCACCAATGCAGGCCAGAATGGATAATTTCTAAATTTGTACCAAACAAACACTCCTTCTGAAATGGACGGGGGCTCTGAAAGACAAAAACAATCACTTAAAGTATACACACACAATAAAGCCCATATCTAGTCCTTGTAGAGGTTATTTGCATTCAGTCACTGCAATGTCTCTCACTTTTGTCCACATGCATCAAGAAACTTGGTAGCTCCTCCTCCTCCTCATCACTTCCCGCATCTTCCTGGAAGGACAAAGATGGCAGCTGTTCCTCATGGTGACTCAGCTCTATTGAAAGATCTGAAGACAGCAGAGACTCGTCTTTTTTGGTGGGGGGGGGCGGGGGGGGGGGCAATAACACAGAATTAGATCAGATCATTTTGCTCACCTGAATTATTTTGAAACATGAGCTGCTCTACAAGCAGGAGTAGCTACCCCAGCGGATATAAAGCCCACATAGCACAACACATGTAAGATGGAGTCTGCAAGATAGTTGTGGTTGTGCACAATTTATTATGCTTTGGATTGTGACCTCCTAAAACACACAATGTCTCAAATTTCTTAAAAGTATTAGGTTGACTCTGCATGAGAGAAACAATACCTGGCTCTGCTGCATCAGGCTTCTCCAGTTCATATCTTGGTCTCAAGCGTCCAGATGACTGAGTAGTGGTGTCCCTCTGTAAATCCCCGGTCTCAATCTTCCGCGGCCTGCCACGCCGGCACTTGGCTGGTGAACAGTTGGCGTCACTGCAGGTCTGCGTTTGCTCCTTTGTCACCCTTTTTCTGCCTTGTCTTGGCTGGAAAGCATGACCCCTCCCACGTCTGCTTTGAGAATTTGATTTGTAGCATGGTGACTCTAGCTCTGATGTCTACAGCAGAACAGATATTAAAAAAGGAGTTAATGAATCTCACTGAAATTAACTGTGTAGGCTGAAAAATCTCAAAATGCAGATCAGATTTTTATCAGTAAAAATATGATCAAACACCTTTAACTGAGTGATGAGTTGAGTGTATTCTAGCTCCACTTGTTTTGCTCCAGGAGCAGACTTTGAGCTGCGGACTGGTGTGGAGGTCAGGCAGGCTTCTTGTGTCTGTCGTGTTTGTCTCCTGCCTCTTTTTGGAGTACTTGGTGAGGAACTCGCAGAGGACTGGCTGACAATAGCCAAATCATTGCCTGGCACAGCATTTGATTCCTCTGTAGCTTGAAATGAAACTGTGTCTGAGGTGACTTTCTCTGTTGGTGTCTTCTTAGGTTTTCCTTTTCTTGTTTGCCGAGGTTCACCTGAAAGATCATCCACAGTCATATTTCTACTGTCGTTTGGCGTTGCTTCTTATGTGTCTTTGAATAAACCCAGATTTACCGGACTCTTTAAAGCTTTTTGAATGATTACAAAAATGTTGGCTTACTTTTCATTGTTGTACGAGTTGGTGTCCTCCTCTATCTTGAAATATTTCCCTTGGGTTCATTGGATCAAAGGTTCACTGATGTATCAAGATGTGACTTGTATCAGGGCTGACTTCCTTCTCCTGGGGGACTTGAGTCTCACGCATTGGCGCCAGGCCTGCGAGAACTGTGACGGGTTTGGCAGAAGGAAATATTGTTCAAGCAACCTACAACGTTTGGGTCCTACAGAGCAGGACGTACCATGTTGGCACTGAGATAAATGCCATCTTCAAACTGCATTCATTGCATGCGTTTGTTTACGCCAACTAAATAAAAAAATACGGGAACGCCTGTCGCCATAGAAACAGTGTAAAAATATGTAAGATGCAAACTAACTAGTTCACTGTCTCAGTATTATGTCCAAGATAAAAACACACCCCAGCAATGCCTCACACACTAACGTTACATTGATGCAAGAAGCAGCATTAAAGTGTTCAGCAAAAACATCACACATGCTACACACCACCATAACAGCACGTAGTAACAGTAACACACTAGGGCACATCACAGCATGCACTGCGAGCTAACACAGTAGTTGGACGGGCAAAATAACTTGACGCCAACGAGTTGCTAGCAAACAAGCTGGAGCATGACATCACTTGTGTGACTACCATGCTAACGTTAGTAAACAAACGCACCAACACACATCCCGAGCAATGAAAACAACGACTGTTGTTTATCGATAACGCATATTACGTGACTCAACAAACAGAAAACGCTCATTATGTTTGGAAGGTTTTTAATGCGAGTTGTCTGTCAGTTAGCTGCAGCTATTACTCAGCGCAACCTGTATATAAAGTTAGCTAACGTTAGGCACAACCACACCTTTAATGCAACAGCTGGCGCATGCACACCTCCAAACTAGGTTTGCGGTTTTACCTCAGTTTTACCTCAGGTAAACTGATATGACTGAACTACGACCAGCCACTCACCTTTAAATCTTGAATTCAGTCGTTTGTTTGGACAGTTAACTGTTAGCTACCAACGACAGTAAAGACTTGGGTCATCGCCGTGCTTTCACACATTCACTGCTTCTCGCGGATTGCAAGAATATTTCCAAATTTCGATAAAGTATTAAGCCTTTAATGTAGTAAAAACAACACGTCGCACACACAATTCCTGTCAACTAACTACTACTTTGCATTTGTTGGAACTCGCGGATCGTAAATGAGCGTTAAAGACATGTACCGCCACCTGCTGTACCGGCGTGCGAGGATTCATGTCATCTGAATAAATGAATAAATAAATGTACAGATCACTGGTTCCCAACGGGACGTCCCAGGTCGTCGTGAGATTAACCTAATTACTGTGGTGAAAAATTCTGTTTCGTTTTCTTTTTTCTTTCTTTATTATCTTATTATCTCCTGTGGGGTTATACAATATAATGCATATGTTTTACATCATATAGTACAAGTTTTCACAACATTAAACTGACAAATATTGACATCCTTTTAATTTGGGATATTTGCCTTTGTTTGTCTCCCATTCCTTCTGCCACTCTAATTATAACTCTTTATAGTCTTTATACCAGTCCTTGCCAGCTTTTCTTAATGCTCATTTCAGTCAACACCTAAAAGTTCCTACTTTGACATGTCAAAATGTATGTTGAGGCTGTTTTTTTTTATTTTACAGAAAATATTCCTTAGTGCTGCAAAACGCAACGGCACATATTTTTATATAAATGAATTATTATTCACCCGGCTGGGTGCCTGCATGCCTCCAGTAATAACTTTATGATAACGATAGAGGGCGCTGTGTAACCACTCATAAACTGCTCTGTTTTACAATACAATGGTTCCTAAAAACACTTCAGTGACTATACGCACTTCCATAGGCTTGGATCTCAATCCTATACTTAATTCAACCGAAGGACCAGCCAGTTTAGACTGAGATTGTGACTGACAGAGATGATTGCAGGTCACTTTTCTAAAGGGCACATGGGTCAAGAAAAAAAGGGGTTCCTGCAGGGGCCCAAAAATTTGTTATTAGTAAAGATCAGCGACGCCATGACAGTTGCCTTGTTCGTCAACGTCCTCATCTCAGTTGGGCCCAAGCTTCATGAGACATCCCTCAATAACTTTGCTTTTCTTCAGCTCCATCTTCTCCTTCTCCAAAGGCTTTTACCTTATCAGTAGCCTACTTCATTAAAAGAGGAAGTGCCCAGAGCCATAGCCAGGTCATCAGTCCCTGCTCCCTCCAACGCACCTCTCTCGCCTAGAAAATTCTGACCAGATACCAAAAATGAAATCACTGTTTTAGTTGTTTGGGTTTTTCTAATTTCATTACATCATTCTTTTTATTTTCTGTCAATTTTATTTACTTAAAGGTATTTGCTGTTTTTCTGTTGATCTGTATGTAGACAAATTCAATTATATTCCATCAGATTTTACACTAAAACATCACAATTCCAAAAAGACTTCAGTTCCCTCATTAGCAGCTAGAGTTAAACAAACAATCACACCATCCTTACAACGTCGTGTAGTAATGTTATAAACATCTAAAGAATCCAGTTTTCTCACTTCACGCAGGCAGCAGTCTACCTGCCACTCAGCTGGAACCTCTGGGTGTGCATTGGCCTGTGGTTGGTGATGGGGAGGGTGGTCCCGCCCTCCTCCAGATGTGCGCCTCTCTCCGGTCTCTCCAGTCCGCAGCTGGCCTCAGCAGAGCGCGGAGCGTCGGGAAGTCAACAGGAGGGTACGGGTAGTTACACTTCAAGTATAAACAACGAGGAACCGGCTCCCTTAGCCTCTCTGCTGCACCAGATCTCACTCCATCTAATGAGTCGTGACTTTGTCGGTAACCCATGAGGCGGAGTTTTGCCCCGGGGAGGTTGTGTGTTACCTGGCCGGCCTCAGACGCAGAGCTGATGGAGAGAGGCAGGGCTGAGCGCGGTGCCAGTCCGGAGCGCTGTTGAGCAGAGAGCCTCATTCAGCGCGCGGCAGACTCTGCTGACAGGGAGCGGTCTGCTTTCCCGCACGACCTGTGTGAATCCTCAGGTTTTTTTTTTTGAATAGAAGTGATTCGAGGACTTTCTACAGAAGCAACAACCCGTGGAAAAAGAAAACAAAAACCATCTAGGATTTTTTTTGGGGGGGGGTCTCTTGGTGACGGAATGGGGATGTAACCTGTTTCCACATGCATTTGGAAGCGGCGTGAGGTTGCCTCCAGATTGAGAAGAGCAAACTGCAGGGGCGTGTGGTTAATTGAAATCGATCTCTTTCGGGCTCTTTTTTTGAATGTGAAACAGCAGCAGAGGTTCTTTCTCCTCTCCTCTCCTCTCCTCTCCTCTCCTCCCCCCCTTCCTCTCACCTCCAACATGACTTCACTGTCGGGGTCCAAGGAGAGGTCTGTGAGCAGCCGGAGCAGAAAATATGGGGTAGGTTCTTCATTCCAGTAGCCGAGGGGTGGACACACCTCTGTTACCTATAAGCCTGGTAAACATCAAAACTTATCATCCAGTCAGTGATGCATGCACCTCATCTCACACCACCCACCCATTTTAATAGGAAGCAGTAGTTTGCTTACATTTTTTCAGGATGATGTGAATATGAAACTCATGAAAGCTCAGTCAGATTTGTGTTCACATTGTTGATTGATTGCTTCGTGAACATCACATTTCACACATCACTGCTTCTGGTGTCACAACACTGGCATGCATTTTCACTGATAGATCTCTCAATTGTCGCTAACTGAGGACCAAGCAGCTAATCAGGTATTAGACTCACACCTGTGTCACTGCCTACCTCCTACAGACTAATTAGTGTTAATTTATAACACAGGGTTGGCTCACATTATACCCACCTCTTCAACTGGAGGTGATTGAGCATTCCCACCTATCATCCTACTCATTGCTTCCTTATTATAGCCCTTGTAAGGGATTACAGCAGCTACAGTACCCAACCTCTCCAGCCGTCACCACATCAATGGGTCTGCTCTCTGTGACTGGATTTACCCCGCCGCAGAAGATCTAATTTCCAACTCCTTGTGGCTCATTTGATGTTCCCATGTGGCAGTCTGAATGCAGGAAAAATAACACTGGTCTCCACACGAAATCTGACTTGATCCTATTCCACCAGGCCAATGGAAGCATCCGATATGTTGACTGTATTGACTTGGGTTGTAGCACCATCACAGTAAACATTACTTCCTGTTTGTGTGTTTTTAATTGTCTGACCATTTGATTTAAATGCCCCAATGTCTACCCATTGACTGCCCATTGCCCGTGTCTGTTATTTGCATGAGACACTGTGACTGTCTACCAGCAAGTTACTTTACAAAACAAGATATTCACCATTTACCAATGGTTGGCGTGTAGGCTAAGCACGGATATTGAAGCTGTGAGTCAAGTTCATCATTTGTTTTTGATTCTCGTGAATGTCAGATACATGTTCAGCAGACCCACAAATAATGGATGATTAGTTCAATTCAACACAAACAGGTAGCATACTGAATATAGCTAGGTGGATATAGAGAACACACATCATTATTTTGCTTTACAGGCAAAATGCAAATAGCTTGACTTTTAATTTGCATGATAGAAGACGTGCCCTCATCCCCTCCTCATTATTTTATGCTTAGCTCAACCTGTGGAACCTGTTGTGTGCACTGGGATGAGTGGGATGTTGCACATATTCATACAATTTAGGCTTTTTTCATGGCACACATTCAAATTGTCAGAGCATAAAAGCATAGGTGTAATTAAGAGTAATCTTAAAAATAACATCACTGCTGGCTCTGTTTCATTTATGTGTCTCCGTAGGCCATACCAGTGAGCCAGCATGCTCAATGGCAGGGCCCTGGCATGGAAAAACCAATGGGGAATTCAGCCATCATGAATTAATATTCTTATTTACACCTGTGCTTTTCCTGCTGGGAAAAACACCTATCAGTCATTTATAAAAAAAAAAAAAACTTTTGCAGGTGCCCGACACTTCCCCGACCAAATCTGCCTCCTTCTTCCCGGACACATGGTACCGAAAGGCCTACGAGGAAACCACCCGCTCCAGCACACGCCCCGCCCCAGAGGGAGCCGGCTCCATGCCAAGCTCCACAGGCACCCCGTCCCCAGGCTCAGGAATCTCCTCACCAGGGTCCTTCTCTGGATCACCGGGGACCATCTCTCCAGGGATTGGGACAGAATCGCCTGGTTCTCTGGGTGGCTCCCCTGGTTTTGGGACAGGATCACCGGCCTCAGGCAGTGGAAGTTCCCCTGGTAGTGAACGAGGGATATGGTGTGAGAACTGCAACGCTAGGCTGACAGAGCTGAAAAGACAAGCACTGAAACTGCTCATCCCCGGGCCTTACTCCAGCAAGGTAAAACCCAGATCGTCTGCTTGTCCTTCTGTCTTATGATGTGTATGGATGTGTGTGTGAGTCCTATTGCAAATGCTTTTGCGCTACTTGTTCTGTCACCCAGTGGTGAGCTGGCTATGCTCAGTAGCATATCCTCCAAAACTAACGTGTTCCTTCATTAACTGTGGCATTTGGACAGTACAACTTGGTTGCTCATGAAAGACTGGGCCTCTAATCATTCCCTTGCTTATTGTGTTGCTGTGTCGTCAGAGTTATTGTTCTCATAAATCATAAGGATGCTGTAATTTGTCCAACCCTCATTCGACCAGCTGTGGGAAAGAGCAGAGACCAAACAGCCTTTGGGGTTTAGGATGATTATTGGGTCTGAAGCTGTCAATCAGTTAGTGACCAAAATGTGCCAAAAACAAAGTAATAGATGACATAGACAAGACTATTTTGATTTTCCTCTTGGAGTTTTCCAGCTTACCTGATTGATCATCTCACCAAAATCAATGAGTTCACCTTATTCTTTATTGCTTTTCTCCTTTTGAGAGAATTAAAATGATGGATTACTGAAAGACATTGACCACTTAGGGCAGATATTAATCCATACACAGTAGATCGCTGCCTTTTTCTAATTTTCTTTGACACGTGATTTCTTTTTTTCTGTGGGTGATCCATATAATCAATTTTAATTCCATTAGTGCAGTGTTTCTCAACAGGCAGACCATGGGTGTTGTGAGTTGATTTATGATACAGTATCAAATCATATACTATACAAATCTATCATCATGTACATAAATATGCATTTTTTTGTTAGGTCTTGCGACATACTGAATAATCAGCCTACACTGAATAGTCTTCTAGTAGAAACCTACATTAACAACAACAACATTGTTTAACCAACTGGTTTTGCACTACAGGGACATTTGGTGCCACTTCAGATGACTCAGTGTGTTTCATGCAGGTTGTGCACTTGGGTCAGATAAATATTATCATGGAGAAATATGGACATTGCTTTGGCTCATATAAAATGAGTGGTTATGCATATAGAAGGCATGAAAAAAACATATTGAAAGCCCTCCTGGCAGGGCTTTTGACTCTGCATAATTTTTAAACATGTTGCCTCTGGGTTCTGCTGCAGTTGACTGGATTTTAGTTATGAATACAGTGGGGGCCACACATCAGACTTCGAGTTAATTGGTAACAAATAAGCATGTATTATGCACCATGGGGCTAATAAAGTGCATCCAGCGTGAGGAAGTCAGATATAGGACTACAGTGGCACAGAGAGACTTATTGTACAGCCAGTAACACAGAGACAGAGGTGAAGACAGTAGTGGGTCTTATTAGCTCAACAACATGACAGTTGGAAATTGTTAGGAGCAGTGGGGGCTAATGGGGACTGTCGGTGGGCAGACCACTAATTAAAATGTTATTTGTGAGGTTGGGTTTTGTTCAGGCTGATTAAAGCTTCCCCATTGCGGTTAACTTTATTGTAATGTAGAATGAGCACAGACACATACAGGCAATTATAGTATTGTAATTGGTGAAGGTACTATATGTCTTTGTGGGAAACGCATTTAACAACTGCAGACTATTGACTTGAACCTAGTACACAGAACTATGCCAAATCAAACCAAAATATCTCTCTTTGGCTCAAGAAAAATAGAGATTTTAGTGCCTTCGGCATGAATGAGAAATTGGACTGAAGAAATGGGAGTGAGAAAACCAGTAGGACTTTGCACGTAAGTGTGTGCTACACAGCACACGCAGAACACTGGATATTCTCATTGTAATCTCACAGTCAGAAGAGTGAACATGTGCCTCTGACATGTGTTCTTAAATGTGTTATTTTGTGGTCCTGACCAAGTTTTCCTCCTCAGCTCTTGCTTGTGAGTCTTATGAATCAACTGACTCAGGATCAGTTGGTGGATCCAGACTGCAGGGGTTCTTGCATGAATGAATTACATTGCAACCATTGTGAGTGTTAGTAAAATCAAGCAACAGAGCTGTCAATTAGACCTTTCATGATACTTGGTAAACGGTATAACTCATTGTTTATTCGCATGAGGGACTTAACCTGTGAAGGTGAACCCCAAATTAAGATGCACTGCCCCGTTGAATCTTTATGGTTCACATGTCCATCTCTCAGTCATTAAGTTTTTAGAACACAGCTTTTAATAACTGGTTAAGTGAGCAAACATGCAACACTGTTATAGACACATTTTCAGTTAGGAGGTGTACTGAATTTCCATTATTCTCTGCTGTTGGCCACTAAGCAGCTCCACTGCATCAGTGGTTAGTTTCCTTGCTTAAGAACACCTCTGGGGTCATTATCGAAGAATTGAACAGTGTTGCATCTTATTCTCATTTTAGTACATCAGGATTCCCTGGCTGATTTTCTTTCTTACAGTGTGGTTTCTTCCTCATGCGCTTCTTATAAGAGTGAACTCACTGAACTGACCTATGCAGGTGTTTTGTGTCGGGGAAAAACTGAACTCATGTCCTTGGTGAAGAAATGTGACCTAATAATCCTTCTCCTTCAACAAATGTGCCAGAGCAGCACTTCAGCTGAGTGTGTGTGACCGTGCCCCTTCCCGTTGTGCTGTCAGCATGAGACCCATGTTATTCCCACGGGACAGTGGGACATATGTGACCCCTCACAGCTAGAATAAAAACACACATCCACCAACCGATATACCCTCCCAACATACACACATACACACACACACACACACACACACATACACACACACACACACACACACACACACACACACACACACACACACACACCTCTGAACCATGCAGACCTGTCTTTGTCTCTGGATATGAATACATGATAGGTCATGCTTGACCCATGCTAGCCGCACACACACACACACACACACACACACACACATTCTTACACAGGGCTGTTAATACTATGCTAATGATGACCTTCACTGGTCTTACTGTTGAATATTTTGCTGTTTGGATGTCTGCAGTTCAGTGTGTGTGTGTGTGTGTGTGTGTGTGTGTCTTCATTTGTGCTTTGTTAGAGCATTCTGTAAATACAGAAACACGCACACACATGTACACCCACAAGTGTCCATGTTAGAATTTGTCACTATGCTTAAATGTCAAGATATTAGATATCAGATTGCTGCAGACATACCAGTGTTTGTTTGTGCTCATCCACTAGCAACTATTAGTTAGTGCTTACAAAGTGTCTTTTGTGCAGTGTTTATTTGCTGTCCATTATATGCCGCAGAGAGGGTACCTCATTAATTTATCATTCAAGGGTCCCTAGTGGCTCTAGGGAGACACAACAGTTTACAGATGAAGAGATTGATAAGATAAAGATGAACAGAGCGTTATTGATGGCGCCCATAAAGGAAAACATATAGATAGCATCTGTGTTTTTGTCTGATGTGACTTAAACATTATCCTCAAATTAAATGAAATTAATTTCAGGTCATATTGTCCATGTACCTTTATTACTGCTGTTACTCAGTCAGCTGGAGAGAGGAGGAGGCATAGAGGCAGATCATACAGCCGGGGGCAGTATGGGCGGGTGTGCAGGGCAAAAGAGCGTTCTGTTGAGGGATTAGAATGAGCAGAGTAGGTTTTCAGGTTCAGACACACACACACGCAAAATGCACACGCACTTGTAACCACAGGACTAGAAAGCACATCTGGCTACGCAGCTGTACTCACTTAAGGCCTCTGACCCTGCTCTACTGGTGTGTATATCCGTGTGTCTGTCTGTCTGTGTGTGTGTATTCATCCCTTATATCCACACCCAAATCATTAATGGATGCAGGGTGATCTGTTTTTGGTTGGTCCAGTTCAGCTCAGGAAAGTGGGTCACTGTGTGTGTGTGTGTGTGTGTGTGTGTTTTAGTCATCAGCAAAGTGTCTGTTTCAGATCAGCTGAAAGTCAAAACCATGTATGTTTATGAAGTGGAACATATACAGTTCAACTTCAGACATAAAAATGGAACCAAAAAAGGACATGTTTGTGAATATATTCACTCCCGGAGGACCTCTTACTGGCAACTTAGATTCATTGAGATTGCTTTCATCTGTCCTTTTTTTTGTAAATTTGAAAGCTATATGAAGTACAGAGTTCTGAGGATTGGCGTTTATATATATATATATGCACTTAAAATGTTTATATTAGCAGACCCATTGATGTGTCTGGCTAGATTTGGCTGTAGATTAAACAGCTGCCAGCAGCTTCTAAAGTACATTTTGGACTTTAAAGCACATTAAAGTGCAGTGACATGAGAACTACAAAGCTTGCTATGGCATATGGGGGAGTCATTTTTCCCATTTTTTCCCCCAGTTGTTTTTAGGAAATAGTGAGCCAGTCAATAACAATTATTATCTATTAATCATCAGGTAAGTTATTGAGCAAAAAAAAAGTTCTGATTCGAGCTTCTCAATGTGAGGATTTGCTGCTTTTCTTTGTTTCTTTCCTGACATTTTACAGGACGAATGAATGTAACAGGTTCACCAATAATGGAAACAATTATTACTTGCAGCCCTAAATACATCCCAATGTAATTGTCATAGTGTGCAGCACTATTTAATTATCACAATCTGCATACCTGGCACAATCGTTGTTTTAACAAGCTTTTAAGTTTGTTGTGCAAAACACCCCCATCCTTTCAATTAGATGCAGAATTACCTCTGAATGTATTAACCCTGAGGTTGTGAACCAAATCCTTGTAATACTGAACATAATCAAAATGCCCCACATCAGGAGATGTTAGCAGTACATGTGGCCATCAGGTGAACTACAGACTGAGGTTCAGAGCTTATGATCTATCTGCTGTTTCTGATGCCTTTCCAACCCACAAAAACAAGTGGGTTTGACACTCTTGTGGATATAATCAATTTAACTAATCCCAGTCACTTGGTAATTTTCACCCAAAGCCAGTCATTTGTCTGTAATTAGTCTACTTATCAGATCAAACGGTGGAGTATTATTTCTCTGCAGTCTGTCCTCAAAGGGATGTATTTCTGCACACAGGTAGCTAGCTATCCTGTAATAACCAAATCCCATAACACTACAGAAGCAGGCCTCCGGTAACCACGGCAGCTGGTGTTGCCACGGCAGCGACGTGTGACAGATGTGAGCCGCATACATATCTCCATCAGCATTAATGGGCTCCTCATAGCTGTGTGCGTGTTGGTGAGAGGCAGAGAGAGGGTGAAAATATACAGAGTTCACGTGAATAATAGCGCATGTTAGCGTGCATGTGTGTGTTTTTGGCAAGAGGTAAGAGAGAATATATATAGTTACAGTAGTGTGATTGTGTGTGCACGTGTGCGTGTGTGAGAGAGAGAGAGCGATCATGTCCCCCTGATGCCTTTCAGGTGTGAAAGACATTACCATACAAAGAGGTGACTTCATCAATAACAGCAAGACGGTGTGTGTGGATGGATGGGTGTGTGTGTGTGTGTGTGTGTGTGTGTGTGTGTGTGTGTGTGTGTGTGCGCGAGGGGAGGGATGCTGATGCAGGCTGAATTGAAGAGCTTCTTACTGGGTTTATGTCAATTTGACCCATCCCCAAGCGCACACACATACACACCATCTCAGCATCTAATATTACTTACTGTACCCTGTCTATTTCACTTCAGTAACTTTATTAGTATTTATCAGAAACATTATTGTTAAATGAATGCTCAAAGATTTGTATGTACCTTTAAGCAGTTTAGAAATGTACTTAATTAATAATTAACATTAAACTACCAAGTAGCATATACACATTGCTACATCCATGGAGTGACTCTTAAACCCACAAAGCCCCTGTACAGTCTAATGCAAAACAGTTCAACAGTTCTGTGAAAAAATACAGCCTACATGGACGCTACAGTGTCTAAAGTTTACAGAGAAAGATATGGCAAACTAAAAAATCATCCAAATGAGGCCAACATGCCTTGTTGATGAGATGGGTCAGGAGACTTGCAGAACTCCTTCAAGCTAACAGATGGGCTTATATGTAAGTGTGGAAATAACATCTTTGAACAGCAGAGATCGGTGATCTAATGGGGATAATTATATTTAAGGTTAGAAAATATCAGGCTTTTCACTGGTGTAAAACTCAAATGGATGTTGATTTGTACTAAAGAACACTAGCAGGCTAGAAAAGGATTTCTGTCCACGTGCACCTCATTAGGATCATTGACCTGCTTCTTTCAAATAGATATAATGAGATAATGTACAATGTGGCCAATGAAGCACACAGTGTCTAATGATGAACACAACAGTGACTTCTCCTCGACTCCTGTCATCTACACAGTCTACAGATCTCAACCAGTAGACCTCCTTTGGGACGAGGTGGAACCAACATGAACGTGCTGCTTTAGATCCTGCAGGAACACATTTGCATCATTCGAGATCCCTGTGGAGTTTTCCCTGCACCTCATGCTATCTATACCTTGAAGAACATACACAGTTATGGAGACAATACAGGACCAGTTAGATTAACTTGTGGCCAGTGCTTGTGCAGCTGTTTTCTTAATCTCACACCCCATTTTGCTTTTCCCCTCTCTCTCTCTCTCTCTCTCTCTCTCTCTCTCTCTCTCTCTCTCTCTCTCTCTCTCTCTCCTGCCTTATTGTCTGCATCTCACTCTCTCATTTTGCATTCCTGCTGAGACAAGATGCCAGCATCATAGAAACACTAACGCACAATCTGTGTGTGTGTGTGTGTTTCTTTTTCTCTCTCACACACACACTCACTCTTTTTTTAAATTAGGCTCTGGAGAAAGGAAGGAGAATGAGAGAAACAAAGATTTAAATTTAGAGGAGTAGAGGGAGGAAGAGGAGGAGAATGAGGAGCAGGGAAGAAAGAAATGCGTGGTTAGAGAAAAGAAGGAGGACCGTTTTATCTAATAGTGCTATCATTGTCGTTAGAGCCACTGACCCAGAGCGGACACACTTAATTAGACTAACTACCCCAGCCAGTAGGCTGCCACAGTCAACATACTGTGTTTGTAACCTGTCTGCCAATGAAGAGCCAGAAAAGCTACAAAAAGCTCTGCCAGTTCCAAAAAACAGCAGATGATGAATTTGAGTTTACCAATGTGCAGTAATTAGGAAAGTTAACACAAAAACATTATTAGATCCAGTAGATGGATGTGCAAAGTGCCAAGTGTTTGCACAGCGGGTGACACTACCAGTTTGCTTTACTTAGAAGGAAATTAAAGGGACTTGGTACATTTAATGACTTCAGAGTAAATTAAAGTTAAAACATACATTCGCGAGAAGGGGCATCCTGGTTGCCCTGGACTCTCTCCATCCCCTTATTTCCTATCTTTCTAAACTGTCTTCTGTCAAATAAAGGCAAAAATAAGAAAACATATATTGAGAAGTAAACTGTTGTAGTCCACATAAAAGCAGTGACAAAGAAAAGCAGTTTTACATGTATTGCATCTCTGCATAAAGACCAAAACAAACATACCCACCACTCCTGCACGCAACGACACATTGCCATAACAGGCAAATCACATGCTTGAGTGAACACACACTGGCACACAACAGTGTGTACAGATACTCACAGAATACACACACACACACACACACACTGGCATGTGTGTATGAGCACTACCAAGAACACGTGTACACTGCTGGATGGTGGTGAAAGTGGCAACAGCACCTGCTGCCATGAGGTCCGTAGCTACCATGGCAACTGCCTCTCCATCACCTCCACAATACAGAAATAAATAGAGAACAATATACAGTAGTTATGCATCTGCCTGCTCTGTCTGTCTCTCTCTCCTCTGTCTGGTGTGTTTGTGTGTGTGGTACAAAGTCTGAGAAATATTGTACATATAGAATATTGCTTTATATTTTTTAGTTGTGTATGTGCATATCTATCTGTCTCTCTATCTACAGTATCTGTCTGTCTATCTCTGTCTGTCCATCTATCTATCTGTCTGTCTGCCTGTCTGTCTGTCAGTCGTGCCAAATGTGCTGTGCCTGTTCAGACGCTGTTTTTCTATCCTGTGTGTTTTCCTCTGACTTATAAAGTGTTTCAGTTCCATCATCCAGAGCCAAGATGAAAACTGAAAATGTTCCAGTAGCCGCAGGTGCCAGCTCCGGCACTATGTGACACTGTGAAGTCTCGCTCGCTGAATGGTTTATTTATGTGGACCTGCTAACCACACTTTTAACATTAGCCAATCTGCTGTCACAGAAGTGCGCTCATGCATTCACGCAAACACACCTCACACACATGCACGCACTGTCACAGGCTATCACATAGTCAGATATAACACATCTATCTTCAGCATCTCACACTAGGAAAATCTCATGACAGGCTGAGGTGTGAGTGACAGGGATGACGTGTGTGTGTGTGTGAGAGAGTGTCTGTAGTTTATCTTTGTGAAAACTAATTTAAGTTTTCAACTTTCAAAGTAACGACACTTGCAAAGTGAGGAAGTGCATTTTGGCTGGACCTTATTTCTTCAAGGGACTATTTTAGGATTTTAGGGTTATAAAGATACAGTATGCATGTGTGCAAGGGAATTTTCTCCTATTAGTTTTTATCTAATAATCAAACTTTATTTATTTATTTATTTATTTACTTTATTTATTTAGCACCTATACACATTAGTGCTTAAGTGCAAAAATGGGATTGATAGTTAATACTATAATACAATGACACAGCTATTAAAGTAAAATTAAAACAACTTCAGTGAAAGTAGCCACACTGAGTACCTGTAGGTCTGACTTCACCTTATTAGAAATACACTTTCCACCTTTATTAGTCCAGTAAACAGCTGCTTTAACAGTCAACCTGCTGCATTAAAAGTCAGGTGGTTCTGTGAGTTTTGTCATGTATTTAGTCTGGATGTTGATGTTTGGATGTGTAGCAATGTGGGATGAATATAAAAGAAGGGATGAAGTCATCATGATACATCTGTTCAATACAGAGGAAACTAGAGAAGCTTGAAGCGGCGTCTAGAGGGGGAAGGATCTATTTGTTTTCTGTCAAACACACATAAACATACGTATATACGTACATGCACATGCAGCCTCCTGCAGCCTTGTTGCAGTGCAGTGCTTCTGCTTCTGTTGGCTAGATGGTCTTTTTACAGAGTATGAGCTCACTAATGTCTGATACTGTGAACAACTGCTGCTGTGCCTTTGTAGCCAATTAAAGGTGTTTCAGGGTCAGACAAATATCATAACAACAAACAGACTATTTTAAACAGTATTTTAACATTTGCAAGAGCTTCCCAAAGTCTTACACATTTTACATTTACAAATGCTATAGAGGATTAATGTTGCCTGATCTGTGTTTCTTTTATCATGTCCAGAGGAACAATGTGATGTGTTTTTTAATGATGGATCTAATTTTAGATCACAGCTTCTGTTGGTATTGTAAATACTGTATACCTCATATCTACTGTACTGGAAGCTGAAAAGAGAGATATGGGGAACAGAGAAGATGAGAGTGATGTAAAGAGGACAACAGAAAGAAATAGAAAGAAAGATGTGTTAAAGAGTGTGTGGGAAGAGATGACGTAGTCTCCTTTATAAAGGTGCAGTGGCCTTGTACACTCTATGTGTGTGTGAGTGCTTACTGTGGCAACAGACCTACCTTTTAGGGTCAAAATTAGAGCCAGGGCTCTGCCAGTCAGTCGATCATGTTTTACAAGTACTGTAATGGCATTCCTGTTTTAAATACACTGCACTTCTGGGCTGCAAATTTGTGTGTGTGAGTGTGTGTGTACATTCCTAGCTTAACTATATAGGTTAAGAGGCTGGCTAATGCCAAAGATAGGATGAGAGGAGAACTCCTTGTGTGTGTGTGTGTTTGTGTGTGTGTGTGTGTGTGTGTGTGTGTGTATTTTAAGCAGCACTGTGAGTCTATTGTGTCAGAGCATTGTAAAGGGCAGGAGGTGAAACGAGAACAAGGTTGACATTTAAGCTGCGGTTTCCAGTCCAGCTCCATGGCAGACTTCACTGCAGTCATTGTGGATCAATTACTGTAGTATTAAAAAAGGGCTTTTATTCTTTTATGAGGCTTCAATATTAGAAATGTTTTTTAAAACCTTGACTTTAAAGGCTATCTATTTCTGCAGAATTTAACGTCTGTCTGTGATGAAAGTGATGATCTACATGCTGTATGGTTCTACAACTCTGTGTGTTTGTGCAGTTTGTTTTACAGCAACTGAGCAAAGTAAACTGATTCCTAACAAATACATCTTTAGTAGTTGATTTGTCCTCTGCCAGGCTCTCTTTCTTTCCATTTGTCATCACTCCCTCACCCCATGCTGACTAATAGACGTAATAGCAGCATCCCCTCTATCCTCACATCATTCCTCTCTCCAGCTTATCACCAAGATGGAGGAAGAGGAAGATGAAAGAGAGACAGAGAGAGAAGAAAAGAAAGAGAAAGAAAGAAACTGGTCAAAGTAGAGGTAAAGAAGAGAAAAGGAGAGGCAATAATTCATATAGCCTACACAAAGATAGAAAGCATAGATGGAAACAGATTGTGTGTGTGTGTGTGTGTGTGTGTGTGTGTGTGTGTGTGTGTGTGTGTATAACAGAGATAGAATTAAATTGGCTGTTTGTTCCCAGTCTGTGCTTCAATCAGACACAGAGAATAGCCTCTAGCCGTTAAACTTTCCAATTACCTTGAGCAGATGGAGCCTGCGGGGCTCGATTTAGGGGGTTTGAAATGGTTGTTGTTGTTTACTGTTATGTGCTATTGACTGTACACCAGGTTACATACAGTGTCAGGGAGGGAGTCATACTAAAAGCAGGATTCTCCCTCTTTATCTCCATATATCTCTGTATCTCTGACTGGTCATATCTTCTGGAGCAGCAGCAGTCTAGCAGTTGGTAATACAAGCTTGTGGCGGGACGGTTGTCATTTTGATGTGAAACTTGGATGAATGAGTCTCCCCTCTCTCGACAACAACTGTGCTCTTGAGCAAGACTCTTCAACCTCAGCTGCTCCCTTCAAGGAGCTCAGCGGCCAACAGTGGGGCACTGTAGTTGCTTTAGCTCCCATGTATGAAAGAGTGCTACTGTGTGATCATGATGCCTGGAAAAAAGTAAGCACGCTCAGTTGACTTTCATGGATATAGGACTGTTAAAAAAGTGTTTTAGTTTTAGAGGCTTGCAAGATGATTCAAGCACACCCTGAGGAGGTTTAAGTATTATGTTAAACACACAAAACCTCTATGTACAGGCCTTGGGGAACCACCTGACAAATTGGTTTGAAGTCCTGGTCAAACATGGAGTTTACTGCATTACATGGTTTGTTTATTTAAATATCTTTAAAAGTACAGTTATTGTTTCATGTCAAAACCTCTCACATGATTAGTCGTTTTTTTTTATTGTCAATTAGTTTGATTATGAATGCAGATTTTACAGGCCCCCCTACTTTTCTGGTATTTCAGTGAACATTTTAAGCAACATACTGCGAAACAGATGAGGTCTGTGAAAATGTCTGTTTAGTGCTAATAAGCAAATGTTAGCATGCTAACATGCTAAACTAACTAAGGTGAACATGGTAAACATTATATCTGCTTAACATCAGCATGTTAGAGCTATCATTGTGAGCATGTTAGCATGCTATTATTAGCATTTAGCTTGAAGTACCACCATGCCTAATTACAGCCTCAGTGAGCCACTCTAGCATGGCTGCAGACTTGTCATCAGTTATCTATTTGGCCTTTTCGCTTTATATTTGGTAGTTTTCATTGAAGACATATTGGGCAAAAGAGAGGGTGTGACATGTAAAGGTTCCTGGTGGGAATGAAACTGGGGAAGCTGCAGTTATATGTTACGTGTCCTAACCACGTTATCAAGACGCCACAATGACCATAATTTGACTTGACTGATAACAATGTTTAAGCCATAGCCTGGTGCCTCCTATAAGCAGAGTTGGCAGATGCACACAAAACCTTGCACATTTTTGAAGTTATTTTCCCATTAAAAAAAGATAAAACCATGTTCTGTAGTTGTAGAGTCTAATTCTCTAGTAGTTCATGTTTGACATATTAGCTTTTTCCCCCCTAATTCTGAGCCTGGAAAAACCCTGACTGACTTTGTATGTTTGAGTTTGTACTTTTGTGTGAGTGTAAGGGTACACATACTATTTCTATACACACACTGTTAACCTGTTTCATAGTGTGCACACATGTATAAGCAGGAGTTGTCAGGCAGATCTTTACCTGCAGTTCCTCCCCAGTGAGCCTCGCTAACCTTGGGATGGAAGGATACTGGAGGGAAGAACGGATGGATGGGAACAAGAGGAGGAAAACAGGGGAGCAGGGGAGGAGTGAGAGAGTGTGTGTTCAGGTGTGGGATACGGCAAGATGGATTACCCAACCCAACAGGCAATTTATCACTGTCAGAGAGTGGGGAGAGAGAAAAGAGCGGGAGGGTGAGGGACATAGAAGAGAAAGGGTAAAATGGAGGGCTCGGGGAAAGATAGATAAGAAGTAGGTGGAGGACAAAAAAGGGGGATGAACAGTTGTGAGAGGGAAACATACTGAATGATACTTTACTTTATGTACAAACAGGTCAAGATGTGGTTGAACCCGACTCTAAGGATGGACACAGATCAGAGGAAAGACTTGGAAGTATAGACAGCAGGTTTTCTGTGTGCTTCCTGAAGCTTGTGTACTGTACTTCCTGGGTTGAAATGCCCTGTATTATTCAGTGATTGCTGTACTGTACTGAGTGTGTTTAATTTTAGCGATACTGTCTCCGTGTAGCACAGTAGTTAGTAATGCTTGTAAAGTAACTCTGTAGTTCAGTGTATTGGACAGGCCACTACTAACACTGCCTGAGGTATGGAGCTTTGTGGTTCAGTATGTGGAGCATCACACTTCAACACTTGGTGGTGTGAAACTTTCTGTAATTTCTCACTGGCAATAATTAGGACCTGGCATTTTTCTCTCAGGCCCTTATATAAATGGACAACCCATTTACAGTGCGGCACCAAGGTGAATATTTAGACTTTCAGACCTTATTTAGACTAACAGATGACTAACCCATTTATGTTTACTTGAAAATGTAGGTAACTGTCTCTCTAAGCATTATTTGTTCAATCAATTTTATTTAGACCTCTCTGTTGACAGCTGTAGGAAACACAATAGAGAGGATAGCAACAAATTAACTGTACTTTTACTGTGAGCGGAGTATGGTGTTACAGGATTACCCCATGCAAATTATTTAAATGCATTTAAATGTACTCTCCCCCTTAAATAAACTAGCAATGAAGCCACGTTTTTTTTTTAAATCTATATTCAGGTGCCAGACAGCTAGCTAATTGGCAGCTAGCTAATACACTAAGGTAGATTATTTTCACATATAGATTTGGCAGCAATTGCCTCATTTACAGTTCAGCTCCGATGCAGATGGTGCACTAATTTAAAAAAAGGGCAGCAGAGTTTATATGCAGTTAATTTACAGTCAGGCACCACCATGGAGAGCCAGATAATTTAAAACCAGGCACAGGCAAGCAACTTCCACGTAAAAAACAGGCAGTAATTTAAACAACTATTTCATTTAGAGCTGGGCACTGATGTAGGTGGCCAGCTTATAAAAAACAGGCACTCTTCCAGCCAGCTATCTTATTTACATTGTAGTAAGGGGCTCGTCTGTAGATTTAACACTGTACAAGCTGGGACAAGATTCGTGGCTCAGGCTGTTAATGGGAAGGCAGCAATTACCACACATAGCGTATATCCAGTATGTACACACACACCCTAAAATATGCATGAAGTACACAAATACACACAAACACTTGCTACATTTGCATGAGAGCATGACAGAGAGAGAGAGAGACCTTGATATAATCTGTCTGCAGCATCTGTTTCCAGTATTTTGTACCCTCTTTGATTGGGTTTAACATCCCACTACACATGTACACACTGATCAAACACTACGCTATTTTTGTGTATGTGTATATGTGTGTGCAGTGAGGAAAACACAACTTTGTGGAGCCGAATGCCCAATGAGCACTTAACCCAAGATAATCCAAGGCAATGTTCAGACAGCCAATTAATTATTGTTGTCAATCTCAAACAGCGGCTGTAGTGAATGTAGCCTCTGGAGGGCTGCAGACTGAAGTATGTCACCAACGCGGTCCGAGGAAGTGCTTCAAAGGCTCTCTGAAGGCCTCTTTTAAAGACCTTCACACTGACCCTGCTTCATGAGAATCGCTTGCCCACAGCCATTCAAAGAAGTAACATTTCAAAGGGTACTAACATCTATGGATCTATGAAGACCAACACATCAAAGCATGTGAAGCCACTGTCTCGCCCTCTGAGTGAACCAGCCCTGCTGTCCTGCACTCACTGCGACTGAGAGTAAGGACTAACCCAGACAGTCCTCCCAATCCAAGGACAAGTGATGGTGACAGTGTGGACGCACATGGTTGTATGTGTGTCTTCATACATAAACATTTTTTAGAAATGCACAGACATATGCTTCAAGTTGCATGATCAATTACTGTTTGTCAAAGTGTTTTGTGCATTTTTTATTTGATTGATTTATTATCTACTACAGTGGTTTATGGAAGCTCTTGCAATATAACATACGGCATAATTACCTGCCAAGCCAGTCTGACTGAAACTGAAAATTGTGGGCACCAAAACATCTCTTGGCTGTTATCACATCTGACACCTGTATTATTACTGATAGCATGAGGCCTCATCAACACGCATAGCATTATACAGTGCACGTTATCCACATGCTGCACAAACATCCACATATAAATATGTACACACAAACACACTTCAGGTCTCCAACGAGAGAGAATGCAGCAGGTAATTTGCATCCCCTATAGCTAGTTAGTTGTGGGTGCTAATTAATTTCTGCATTGCTATGGCAACACAAACATTCTAATGCATTTTTCTTTGTTATTAATATAGCGTGTCAACAACACAAGGGTGTGTGTGTGTACACGTGTGTAGACATAAGTGTGAGTCTGCTCATGTAAATACGCATGAGCGACTTTATGCGGACGTGTGCGTGTAGACGTGTGTGTATGCGTCCTAACCAATCTAACTCCTACTCCCATTATTGGATCATATGAAGGAATGACCAATTAAAAAGGTGATTAAAGGAGACATACTTCAGAGAGGGAGAAGGGTGTGTGTGGGTAATAAATGAGCGAGAGATGGAGAGAGAGAAAGAAAGAGAGAGAGGCGAAACCTACTGGGTTCCTTACGTTATTTGTCACTGAGGGGAAACAAAGAAACAAAGAGAAAATTCTGGGGAGGCAGGCAGTTGGTTTCCTTAATGTCTAGACTCTCACTAACATGCCATTAAAAAGCAGTTTCTGCTTTGGGTTATTTGTGCTGTGTGCTACAGAAACACTAATCTGCCCCTTAGCTAGCTTTTACACCCATGCACACATGGGAGTTCATTCAGTGTTTACTTATTTAATATACAAATAAGTAGCATAAAGCCAACTTTCTCATTTCAGACATCCTTCCCTTCTTCCTTTTGTCCCTCCTTCCTTTTACCCTGACTCTCCTTCCATTTCAAAGTGGTCATAATTGAGGCTCAATAATGTGCTATAATCAAGATGTTTATGGTCAATATGATCAGAGATTAATTATTATATTGTTCGAATTATTGCTGTCCTTAGAATGGGCTGATATCATTGGTTCCAGTTCCAGTGCCATGTTAACATAAAAAAAAGTTTTCAATACATCAAGTTGTATTCTTTTATATTTAGCTGTGGTACATTTTGGACTTGCATATGTTTCTGATCTTCCTCCTCGCACCCAGAGTCATTTTTAATGGCTCAAAACAGGGGTAGTGATTTAAATATTACATACGTGAATGTTGGACATGTTATGTGCATGAGAAACACCTAACATGTCCTGAGAGTTAGATACAAACACCAAAAGAGAGAGACTGTGAGTGACAGAATGTGTTTTGGAGAGACAGTGAGAGACACCTGTGCTTGACCTCTGTCAGTGTAACATTTGTCCTATATGTGTGTGTGTGTGATGTCATTTATAACCTCTGTGTTATTGACCTTGCTCCTGCACAGACATCAGATTTATTCATTCCCATGGCACACACACACACACACATAGACACACACTATCATTCTCCATCATGAGGCCGATGTGTGTGATCATGGGCCACCAACACACTTGATGGATTCACACACACACACACACACACACACACAATTTATAGCATTTTCTTCACAGCGTCTTTCTGCTGGTTTCCATTTTTCATCCTTCATCATTCCTTTATCATTCTGTCACACTTCTGCCTTGTCCTGTGAGTGTGTGTTCTGTCAGAGCAGGTGCAAGAGACCGTCTGCATCTCTTCTGCATGAATTCACTGATCCCAGACCTGCTGAGAAATATGTGTGTGTGTGTGTGTGTGTATTACAGAGTGTATATAGGAGCAAGTAGTGGGGAAATAAATGAGGAAAGAGATGAGAGGAGGTAAATGAGTATGGGGGGATGAGGAAAGGTTTACCTTCCTTGGTCACTCATCTGGAACTGATTACACACACACACACACACACACACACTTACCAGTAAACCAGCGTCATTCTGGCTATAAATGACTAACAACGTGCTCCTCCTCTCCATTTCCTTCTTCACCTTTTTTTTAGAAGAATTGAGACATTTTCTGGCAGGTTCTTTTCTTTCTGCCATTTTCTTCTTTTTTGAGTGTCATGCCACGAACTGCTGCTAAATATAGTAGAAGTGAAAACAAGGAATGACAAAGGTTTGCAATCACCCAGTTCAGTGTCAAAATATACCCATTCAGTGATGGACAGTGTAAGTGTGTGTGTGTGTGTGTGTGTGTGTGTGTATGAAAGGGATGTGTCCTGTTGTGTTTGACAGCCCATTTTCCTGAACCCGTTACCTCCACTACGGTCACACACGTGCACGCACACACACAAAAACAGCAAGGGACAAACAGGGCTGAGCTGTCTTTTCTTATCAAATCTCAGTAATAGCATCCTTCTGTGTCCAGTCTACATGCCCCCCCCCCCCCCCCCCCCCCACACACACACATACACAGAGTCATCGCTACATAGACTGATTGTCAGCACACTAACAGTTGCTGAGGTCACTGTTCAGTTAGCTTGGATGCTGTCTCTGTCTCTTTCTGTCAGTCACTCCATCCTTGCATAGAAGAGCTGAGGCGGTGTTTGTCTGCCCTTGTAGGAGGAAATGAATCACACACTCATAGATTATCTGTGGTGCTGAGACTGATTGAGTCACTCACAGAATACTGATGAACTCAGAGGTGAAGAGATGCCTGGAAGAGACAGTTAGATGCAATGAAAGATGGAGGAAAAGGGAGGAGAGCTGGAAATATATAAAGGTTCACAATGACACATTCTTATCTAACCACAATCTTATCAAATGGTGTTATAATACTAATAATCCTATTGTAAATATAATGCTGTAAAATTATTTTTTACATATTTTGGGGTCTAAATGACTAATAGATACAAAAAGTTTTGGAATTGGTCCAATAGATCACCTTAGCCAACAGCCACGAAACTGACTGCAACGAGGTGAGTTGTTGCAGGAAGACGATGGAGGAAACATAAGTCGTCTTACTCTTTAACAGAAAGGTTCATCTTTATAGGGATCCTTTACATAATGTTGTCAGACACAAATCTGAGCCTGTCACTGGCAAAAACAAGCACTTTTGATGGGCACAATTGCCCCCAAGGATTATGTTGCAGCTTGTTTTGCATTTAGACCCCAAAATATGAAAAAAATAGGGCCCAGGTTTAAAAATACCGGAATTACCCTTTAAGGTTGTTTTGCCTGGACTGAGTTCTAGCTTGTCTGGCAACCACGCTAATGACACACAGAGACAGTGTGTGTGTGTGTTTGGACAAGAGGAATGTAAACAAACAAAATAACAAAAAGTTATCCTGTGCTACTGAAAGATGAGCTGGAAATAACAAAAAAGGAGCATTAGTGGGAAGAGAAATACAGAATTAGGGTCAAAGAGAGGACACAGAGAGAAAGAGAGTGTGTGTGTGTGTGTGGAGGCTATGTATGCCTTGTACTAGGGTGTTAATGATGTTTAATGGATGTGTGTGTGTGTAAATGGTCTTCACTTATATAGTGCTTTTCAACCTTATCGGTTCCCAAAGCACTTTACAGATCAGGTCTCATTCACAGACACTTCCACATGTTGAAGTGTGGAGCCAGGGATCAAAACCCCAACCCGCTCTACCCTGCTCTATCTCCCGTGTGACAGTGCTAACCACTGCACTACCATGCCGCCCCCGTGTGTGTGTGTGTGTGTGTGTGTGTGTATATTCAAGTAGTGTTCATGCCTAGTATTAGCAAAGACTCAATCTCTCTCTCTTTCCTTGACCCCCTCATTCTCTCTTCCCCAAAACACGGATCTCCTTTTCCTCGTTTTTTTCAATTGGGAAGCTTGGCTGCTCCCCAAAACTCAGCTAATTTGGAACAAAAAGGCTCCATACACCATACACCGTGTACACTTCATTGCTCCTTTTGCCACCTGTCTGCCGTGCTTGTGTGTGTTTGAGTGTGTGTGACAGGACTACTATTTGGTACTGATGGGAGAATTGCAGTGGTTTATTTTATCTCTCATACACATTTTCTAATAACTTAATAATAATGCCTTTTAATTAACTGTTCCCTGAATGTTGCTGAACAAATCCACACGAACACTGAATTCTAATAGTAAAAACATCCATCACAAAACCTCTTCTTCAGTATAATACACTTGTCCCTGAAAATCAGGGCACTTTCAATAAAGTTTGCTAGTAGAGCAATTTTCAGCCATCTGCAATAAATTCTTTTTCATATCAGTCTCAGAAATGAAGAAAAACTGCTTCTCTCTGGAGTGCAGATTTTAGTCCACTCCTGGAAACTGTTTTGTAGTTATTATCACTGCCGCTATCATTACTTCTCCCTCCCTTAGCCGGATGCAACAGATTCAGTGAAGTCTTGTGTGAAAATACACAATTTTTGCACCTAGCAGAAAATGTGTCATAACCCTGTGGCTAAGCAGGATTATTGAACATACAGTGAAAAATTGAATAAATGCATTCATAAATAGTCAACTGCATTTTAAATCTGCCTCTACCTCAGCTCTCTTTCCCCCAGTCTGCCTCCTCTCATGCGTGTCAATCTGCAAACATGTTTGCTTTTGTGTGTGTGTGTGTGTGTGTGTGTGTGTGTGTGTGTGTGTGTGTGTGTGTGTGTGTGTGTGAGAGAGAGAGAGAGAGAGAGAGAGACACTAGTAGCTTATTTTATGTAGCCTGGAGTGTATATGTGTGTAGTCTCATGCCAGCCAGGAATATGTGTGTACATTGTACACTTTCCTGCATGTATGTACAGTATGTACATGTTTAAAAATCACATTCTATCCATTATGCTACTTAGTTAGCTTGAGTAACAAGGTAGCCTTTATCCATAAATACACACACACACACACACACACCACCCAGATGCTCTCCAAGGTTTGAGCTCCTGCCATACGTGTGTGTGTGTGTGTGTATCTTGTGGTCTTGTGGTTTGTTGACATAGCCTAGCAGCCGCTCTCACATTGAGAGGTTGCATTTTACCATTAGATGAAATGTTGCTTTGTGTGGACACACATTTGCACGGACACTTCCTAACACACACAGACAGTATATTGATTGAGGAAAGGTAACAGGCTTGTTATTGATAGAGGCTTATTTGTGTGTGGCAGACAGTACGTTACATTCACTCTCTTTTTCTTGCTAACAGGCTCATATTCCATTATGAGCATATGGGCCACCAAGGAGGCTGACCACACACACACACACACACACACACAGATCCAGACATTATACAGTTAGGTAGACTTTTGGTGCGAAAATTGAACTATCTATCTATCTATCTATCTATCTATCTATCTATCTATCTGTGTGTACAGTGTTGGCAAGAAAGCTACCTGTTCATATGTGTGATGGGCTCCGTTCTACCGTCAGTCACTCATTATTTAGCCACATGTCCCTTTGTTCTTCTGTCAATCACCTGTCTCTCTATCGTAATGTGTGATTGTGTAAATCTGCTGAGAGATAACCTGTGTCCATCACATGCCTATGGACTGGACGCTCATACAAATGCTGCATCTCCATAACTCATGTATTGATTAAGCTTCACTAAACAAAGAGTGCCTTCCCGTCACTTTGATTAATACTGAACATGCACAGCCTCTTCTCTGGCATGATGTACTGAGATATTCAAATAAAAGTCCCAGCATGTTGAACAACTGTGTTTTTTCTGTTTCTACTTGTATGGATCAACATGTGTAATTAGTGATTGTTTTTACATTGTGTGTTAGTGGTTAAACTGTTCTTTGTTTTGTTTCTGTCGTTAAGTCAATAAGATGGAAAATGCAGCTGCAAACGTGTCATATTTACTAGGAAACTATTTACCCTGTTTTGTTTTGTTTTCAGAAATAGTGAATGCAATGGCTCTGTTTTTGCGATGCAGAAGCGATTGGTAAAAGCACTCATTCAAGAGAAAGCAGTCTCAGAGAAAAGATTTCATGTCATCTGTTGGGATGACTGTGCACAGAATAACAGAAAACAATAGAAGAGTAAGACATTTCATTCCTGTGGAGGCTGTACGTGTTCAGATAAGGTCTTTACTGTTTAACCCAAGTTAAAATAGCATGTGATGGTTTTTACATATGACCACGCACTCACTTTGCCGTAACTATCCCTTGTGCAGAAAAGGGCGAGGGCCTACACAGATACCTGGCTTCACATAGGAGGAGGGCTGGTTGAAAGCAAGAAGGTAATTACAGTTATCAAGTGAGTTGGCACCGCCTACCACAGACGTTTTGTGGAAGTACAGGGCTCCTATGCAGACACACACTGCTGATAATACACCGACACTACACCTACACTGACAATTAGCTCACAACGTCATCAGCCTCAAGTGCCTCGAGTAAAGCCAGACTTTATAAGGAAAAACAATCTCTATTTAATGGCCTTTTGTCAGATAAGGTGCTTAATGCTTTGTGGAAGAAATGTTAAAAAAATATTTTCAGTGGGGTCAAATGAGGTTTAGACACAGATCTGTATCGGGGTGTGTGCGTGTGTTTTGCTTGTTAACTTTGATATTTAGAGCAGAGAGTCGTGGCAGGAGATTTAGAGTGGCTTTGCTCTGTGCGAGTGACTCCAATTAGTCTGGAAAAACACATGCACATAACGCATACCTGCACACACACATTCATTCATGCACACAGGAACAGATAACTGTGCAAACAAATTGGACAAATATCCTGATTTCCAGATACAAGAAAGCACACTATGATTGCTCACACACACGCATACAAATTCACCAGAAAAACAGAGAGATTGAGAGAGGGTGAAGAGAGAAAAAAAACATACAATGGACCAACACTGAAAAGAGAGAGAGAACAATACATTTAGTATTTTTTAACAGTGGTGTTTTTCTGTTTAGATGTTTTATCCAAAATGGCAGAGAATCTGTGGTTTGTGTCATGCTTTCACCTCAAATGCATTCTAGCATCTTGAATGCTGCAAGCCTTTCAGTCTGTACAGAAAAGGTGAATTTGTCAAAGTGTCAAATGTTCTGCCGCATTCACATATGTGTATACTCACTGCAGCTTTATATTGACTGTTGTGTTTAGAGTCCATACCAGAAGGGGAACACATCTGTGAACGTGGTGAAAGTGCAGTTGTAGTTGTGTGACTGTTTAGAAGCCGTTTGGTGGGTTACACAAGCGAAGATGTTCTTGAACAACCTCACAATACAGAGACTTGATAGAGTTGACCACTAAATGTTTGTGAACAAAAGCAATGTACCAGAAATAGAAAGGTTGGCTCTTTTCAACAAGACACTGTGACCTATTCTCATACTATAAACCACTTACACATGATCTTACACTTCTATAGTCCATTACTTTAACCAGCTGGCCTCTGCACATAAGGGGCACAATTGTCGTGGCGGCGCAATGACCACTGCGAGCAGCGTTTCGACTGTCTGGTATTTTCCTAATCTAGAAATTCGTTTTGCCCAGCGGTGTGGTATTTTGGTGCAAAGCACAGAGAACACAGTGCACAGGTGGAAGGAGAGGCGCACCTGCCGCTGTGGTGATTTTATCAACAAGAGCAAACAAAATATTTGGAGCAAATGCGCAGCAATAATGGACTAATGCTTTAAATATAAATAAACCATTTTAATTAATCACTCTCCAACCAGTAGATTTGTTTAAATTGACATCATCATGTGTTTGTAAAGCAGGGACGCTGGTAAAGGGCTCTGCAGTTATCTATAAATGAATATGAGTGATTCTGACAGCTGCTTTACACTGTATGGAAACCTTCTCCTGCAGTTAATTAAATCCCTGCAGCTACCTGAAGGACAGATATGTTAATTTATCTGCAGCCTGATGTGAGAAGTATCCCGCCAGAGTGCAGTGGCATCATGCACAGCCATCCACTGTGTTTACTTTGAATAAATCATGTGCAAATGACACCATGGCCCTGTTATCAGGCTTAAATAATCCTATTTAGTCTGATCCAGCAAATTTGGTTCTTTGAAAGCAGTTTGAAGATTGATTTGTTAATCCATTATTTTGGTTATCATTATGAAAAGTTTGTTGTGAATTACACCAACAGATCATAGTGAGTGTACAATAACCAGCATGTTCTCTTCTAAAATCACAAGTATATCAATGCTCTTCATTATAAATCTAAGAAAGCAAGATATTTGTATTTGAAATTAGTTCATGTTTGGGTTCACCCTAAAATGTCTTAGTCATGATCCAGTTAACTTTTGCAGGTTTGGGTTTTAGGGCTTGTTGCTATGACTGTTGCAACAGTTCCAGCCCCACTCTTCGAACATAGATAACTGAGTTATAGAATGTGAACAATTTGACACGAGCCTGGATGGTTTAAAATTCATCTGTGATTGGTTTAGCTCTTTCAGTGCTATGAGGTCAGCGATGTGACTGGCTGAGAGCGCGACTGGCGATATGACTGGCTGAATCTCCACACCCTCCGATCTATATTCCACCTCACCCAATCCTTTTGTACTTCGCACTGCTACTCATACATGAACCAAAATAGCAGGTGCGCTTAGAGACGCCCACACAGTCCGTGTGCCAAAAACGCTTTGCACTTTTCGTTGCGCAGGCGTGATTTAAGTAGGGCCTAAGGAGTCTGAAACCACTGTGGTGTTTTGTTGTTGTTGTTGTTTCACAAAAGTGCCTTTTTATCTTTACAAATCATCCCAGATTTGTTCCTGCAAGTTGACCATTAGCACTTAGTGTCACACTTTGCCAATTCAGCTACAGAAGAATAAAATAGAAATGGGTTTTAAAATGAGAAGATTAACAGCATGTGACCATGAAAATGCTCAAAATGTCAGGGAATGTTTCATTTCTTTCAGATTCATTGGTTCATTAGCTTAGATGTCCTTAATAATGATTACAACCAGGATGCCATTTAATGTGTGTGTGACATTTTCTAAAATCTAATTTTAATATTTTGTACTCCCTTCTGAGACATGAATGAACAAGAAATAGTTCATGTCACCATCACTGAGCTGTTCCCTCTTCATCAAAGACTTTTTATTGCCTTTTTTTTATTGACTTCTTATGGGAAATAAATGTAGTTCTTTTCTCATGGCTAGAAATTGATAGTTGAGCAATTAACCTCTTGTATGAAGAAAAAAATGGCTGCTGTTTTATCTCTTATATTTTCAGTATTTATTGCACCAAGATGCTTTACAGATGATTCAAAGGTGTAAAGTCACAACATGCACTCAACACACTCAATGTCAGTTGTCAGTTGTTGGCTGCACTGTTGCAAAAGTCTTGCTGACAAAGAAAAAAGGGAGCGGAAAAGAGAGAGAGAGAGGAGAAGGTCAGTTGTTTTAATTTCTGTATTAGAGGACTGTTCTTGCTGCCAGATTCTGTGACACTTTTACCCTTTCGAGCATAAGGATATAGTGTGTGTGTGTGTGTGTACTTGCTTTTGCATGTCCTTCTTTTGGTGTGTGTGTGTGTCTCTACACATCTTCCCTGAGGCTACACGGCACAGTTTCTTGGATTTTCTATGAATATTCATGGTCATGATTTGTTCAACATGCCTATCATTTCTTCTCCTCTCTTCTCGGTTTTCTTCAGTTTCTCCAGTGCAGCTCAAAACATGCTGTTCTTGCTTCATTTTGCTCATCCACTCCTCCAGACACCAGTCTAAATCCCAGCTTTCTGTTTCTCTCTCCCTCTCCCCCCAGGATCCCTCCTTCTCTCTCCTCCTTCATGATAAGCTTCAGGTGCCCAACAGTTCTCGACGGGCGTGGAACGAACGTGACAGCCGCTGTGATGTCTGCTCCACTCACCTCACTCAGCTCAAACAGGAAGCTGTGCGCATGGTCCTCACGCTCGACCAGTGGGATTTGTCTCCCACCTCCTCCCCTACGTCCCTGATTGGGCGATATGGATCTCCGGGTTCAATGGGAGCATCTGGAGCACCAGGAGGTCCTGGATCACGGGAGTGGCCTTTTCTTCCTTCCTCCTCCTCGTCAGCTGCTGGTGCTGTGTCACATCCTCCTCACCCGTCCTCCCAGTCGCCTTCCCCAAGCCCCAGCCAGACCCCAACGCCTAGCCCGAGCCACGGGCCATTGGTGGGGCAAACTTCCAGCTGTGCTCCCACAAACCCACAACCTCAAGGCCACAGACTGGGGTCCAAGCCCAGTTCCCTGGGGCTTGGAGGTGGGGTGGACAGAAGGAATGGTTCACCCAGTTCAGGAAAAGCTGGTGCCCAACAACAACCAATAACTGGAGTAAACAGCCCTGGCAATAATGGTGGTAACAGCAGTAATAACGGGAGTGGAGCAGTACTGAGTGCAGCAGCTCTGCAGGCCCATCAGCACCTGAACCGAACTAATGGAGGAGTTACACTCTATCCATACCAGGTAAGCTACCTGTAGAGGTGTTTGTGTGTGTGTGTGTGTGTGTGTGTGTGTGTGTGTGTGCCTTGCAGACACACATAAAAATCTGTAGAGCTACTTCTCCCACGAGGAGATTGCAAATATTACCACGGAAACTGAATAAATTAATTCTTGTCTTATGCGATTATACCAAATGGCAACAGGCAACCAGCATGCAGATGAATGGGTCTCTTGATATGAGTCTGACAGACAGGACAGGAAGTGCAACATTTTAATTTTTCAGCTTGTAGTTGTACATAGCTACCATACTGTTACCTTGTTAGCTATCAACCACTGACAATACCTGACTTCTGAGATAATGTGTTCAACATGAACATATAGGCTCCTCTAATCTCTGTTTTCATTAATTGCTGTCTTTATTTGTGTTTTGTTCTCTACTTTCTACCTTTCTCCCTTCACCTCTTTTCAGCTTGGACAGTCAGACTGGGTTATATTGCATCTACACCCGGCAAAGTGCATGTCTATGTGTTGTTAATAAGATAAGGACACATCTTACAACAAAGAATCAAACATCATGTCCCCAACTAGTTTCTTAGTAGCTTGCACGTGTCAATTAAAATCTAAAATTGCAAAGGAGACGTTGTGAAGTTTGTTTTCCCCCAAAAGAGCTGTCGAGAGGGGAGCAAAATGTCTTCTTCAGCTGGATTGAGGCAGGACAAGTATTTTGTTAAAGCAACGTGAACTGTAAAAGTGAAAATGGAGGTAACAGAGGTTTTAGGGGGAGACAGGAAGAGAAGGAGCAGGAGCAGACAAGAGAGGAAGATGGTAGGAGGGAGAAAACGCCTCAGGTGACGTGTGGTCTAGAGGTGTATGGAGGGAGGCAGGAGAGCTGAGACTGCAGGGGAGATCCAGAGGTGTGTGTGTGTGTGTGTGTGTGTGTGTGTGTGTGTGTGTGTGTGTGTGTGCGTGTTAACATGTGTGTGTGAACGTGTTCTACAGATGTAATAATTCATACAGTGATAATTAGGACTCTGGGGACTCTATGTCACACACCCCCAGTACCCCTTCACTCTTTCACACACACACACACACACACACACACACACAGTCTCTCTCTCTCTCTGTCTCTCTCTCTACTTATCTACCCCCCCCCCCCC
The DNA here is from genome assembly GCF_043641665.1 of Enoplosus armatus. Taxonomy (NCBI): domain Eukaryota; kingdom Metazoa; phylum Chordata; class Actinopteri; order Centrarchiformes; family Enoplosidae; genus Enoplosus; species Enoplosus armatus. The sequence goes on along the minus strand of NC_092180.1, from coordinate 18,882,772 downwards.
CCCCCCCCATTATTTCTCATGTCTTTCTCACACTTTGTCTGCTTCATTTTCACCCCATCTTGTTGTTTCCCCATCTCCCCATTTTCATTCAGCCCACCATGACTTGAATCAGATACAGAGATATGGTGTCGTAGGTGGGAATTACATTGTACAGTCTTTGGAATTGTTTCGTTATCTTACTCTACTGGTCAGAAATAAATTAGACATTAGAGCTGTTATGTATTCTGGCCAGTCTTTGTGGAAATGACAGTGAAACAGTGAAGTTCAAATCTGAAGGAGCATTTGTCTTTTGTCGAATTTCAATTTATTACATAATAAAGTTGTTTAGAGTTGTTTGCATGCTGTAGAGTTTCATGCTGTACAAATGCTGAGTGCATGCTCGCAGGTGTGTGTGTATGTCTATATGTTCACTATCTGTGTTAGTATCTGTGCCGTGAGGTGTGTTTCAGCAGTAAAGGAAAAACAGAACACGATAATAAATCACCCTCGTTTAGACTCACCCGTGAGAGAGGAAGGGGAGGGCGAGAAGCTGAGCAGAGAGACAATCAAAAAATGGGGATGGAGGTAGAAATGAGAAAATAAAGAGACATTAGAGTGAAAGATAGATAGAGAGAGAGAGAGAGAGAGAGAGAGAGAGAGAGAGAGGACGAGATGGTATGACAGATGGGTTTAGAATACAAGACATTTTATTATAGGGGCTACATTTGGCATTTTAACATCAATTTCTTAGGACCACAGTCATTCTGAGACTTCAGTGTATATGGACATACTGCTGAGATGACTACACTGCATTTCTTTTTTGCCAAAGAATTGGATTTTGTTTGGAGATCTGCTTTACTGCTGTGCAGCACAAAACACAAAAGATTGCTGTTCTGGTTCTAGCATAAGTGGAGCTTTCAGAAGGTCTTACAATGGCAGATGATCGAATGCAGGACAAATGAGAAATCTCCTCCAACATGTTCACACTCTTCAGTAAAGTGAAAGACAAAACAAACACGTGTGTCACGACTGCTGGGGAAAGTGAGTAGGGTTTGAGTTGAAACTCCGCACCAAGAATCAATGGGCTCTAAGGGAAATATGTTGTACTCTTACTTGGAGAAACACTATCAACAGCAACACTGGTATGGTCTCATTCAATTTAATTGTTTTCAATGATTAAAATCAGAATTACAGTCACCTTCAGAGGTGTAGAGAACAACATGAGGCAGAGAAGAGAAAGAAGGGAGGACTCAGAGGGAGACAGAGAGCGGCAGTGAACTGTGTAGCTGACATTAAAATCTTGCTGGATCAGCAATCTAAGAGGTGACAACCTCCGCATTTTATATTTATTAGGACTTTTCTTTTTGGTCCCACAAGGACCACTAGGGTAAATGGAAAACACTGATTCAGTCAGAACAAGGAAGACTGACTATAACGGGCTGACTGTGAATCTTCCAGGTAGCTTCCTGGGATCAGCGAGCCGATGAAGGCCACAAACATTTTCAAATGGATTTCAAATCATTTCTTGTTAAATTCTTGATCAATCTTTGATTAGGAAAAACTCACCCTAAGCTTGCCCCATTTGACCAACTTAGACTGGCTGTCATACACATGTGTATACATACAATACAATAAGTATACAGGAGAACCAAAGTGTGTTTCTTCAGTGCTACGGTGTACAATTAAAAAAAGTAAAAAAACAAAACAACAATAGTGGCAACAGCAGTGATGGAAATCAGTAAACCTGGTAGTCAGTCTGTGTTTTAAGTTCTTCATTAGAACTCATTTAGGATCCAGCTAAATGTTGATTCCCTGGGTCCAGTATGTGACCATGAGGCCGATGATAGTGACCAAGTTTCAAAACTAATGTGTGATGTCAGCCAGCAGTGTGCTCAGTGATGTACAGTCCTTTAATTAATCAAAGAAACGACACAGAAACCCACCATGTCACATTTGCCATGAAAGTACCTTTTAACTGTACATTTAAATCAGGAAAAATCAAGCACTTATTTACTTTTTTAGGCTTTTTTAGTGGTGGTGGTGGTGGTGGTAGGGATTGAAGGGATAGGTCTCTCTCTCACCCTCCCTCCCTCTCTCTCTCTGGCGTGATCTAACATTGTCTGTTTGCCCTCGCTCTGTCCTTCAAGCAGCTAATTGAAAACAGGTTTATATAGTATGGTGTGTGCCTCTATGTGTGTGTACTGATTTCAACAATGGTCAGATTAGCTTTCCTAATACAACACACACACAGACATACACAAGTTTATGCTCGTGTCATATTTTGAACCAAATTAAAGCTAAATCTTCACTGTCAAACACTGTCAGACTTAGCTGGATATCCTTTAGGATTAATTAGGGTGGGAATGGTGACTTAAAGGTTAGAGACGCTTGTGACCCGAAGGTCACCAGTTTGATCCCTGGACCAGCAGGATAAATCTGGATAGAAAAAATGAAAGAGCAGTGCTTGCCCCACCCTTATTACCACCACTGTGGTGTCCAGAGTGAGGCCCTTAAAGGGACATTCCCCTGATTTTACACATCAAAGTCAATTTACAGGTGTTGGGGAGTACTACTGCATATGTGGAAAAAGTTGTATGAAGCCTTTTGTGGCTCCCGAGGGAGCTGCGCAAAGTCTGATAAATTGTCTCATGTGATGTCACTTGAACTGTAGTCAAGTAGCATTATGGGTGAAGTGGCTGCCAAGGTTTGACAAGGAAGCAGATGTGTGGAATAAACAAGATGATACAAAATACTGCCCATCATGAGACCACAGGCACATGGATAGCTTAGTGTGTCCCATCTCATCAGCTATAATAAAAGTTGACAAGAAAGAAATCCACAAAAACAATTTGTATTCCATTAATTACTCCAGCCGAGGTCCCCTTGAGTACCTCTATGAAAGAGCAGTGCACATGCTCAGTTGCCAACAGAGAGGACTGAGCTCTGAGGTGTAGTTTTGGAGAAGTAATGTGTATTTTGTAGTATATTTTGAATATCTTATTATCTCTGATATTCCAAGTCGTCTGTACTGCAAAGTGAAAATACATAAAACTGAATTTGTCAGTATGCTCTCTTGTAACTGCTTGTCTTTTTCATGTGTTTCGGCATATGGTATGTAGCCTCGAGGCTGTTTCTGATTTGATTATACAACATAGTGTATATATGTTGATATGAAGCATCAGATATTTCTTTCCACCCTCCTCTGCCTCATCATTGCTCTCTCGCTCTATATATATGTGTATATATACAGTATGTATATAATTCACTCTTTTATTTCTTTGTGTCCTTGCCTTCACTCTCCCAACATTTCATTCTTTGTCTACTTTTCATGACTGTTTTCTGTGTCCTCTGTACTCACATACACTCTCTCTGTTTCTGTAATGCTATCTCTAATGTAGAATAA
>NC_092180.1:18794390-18874390 GCF_043641665.1 Enoplosus armatus | reverse complement strand
ACAGGGTGCTGTCTGTCTTCCAAAGCACCAGTGACCAGGCGCAACTTGTAAATTGTACGGGAATGCACACAAACACGTGTGCTCACACTTTCTTTAGCTTTCTTTCTATGACCCCCCTTGAACTGTCAGATAACAAGGCCATTTTACACACACACACACACACACACACACACACACACACACACACACACACACACACACACACACACACATCTGGTTGACATTCAACATACAGCCAGCTGTCTTTTGGCCGATTTATGAGCATTCACCTTCTAAGTGAAAGAACATGGTTTGTTTAATGGTGCAGGTGTCACTGTCTGTGAACATGTGTGTCGACGTGTGTGTGTGTGTGTGTGTGTCTAGCGGTCAGTCTTCCTCTCCTGTTTTGTGCTGTATGATCACTGCAGATCCTCAATGTTGTGATATGTTATTTCCTCTTAAAATCAGAGTGATTGTTTTGTTTTCTTTTAAAAACTTCACATATATGTTCAATCTCACTGTCGTGTGTGTGTGTGTGTGTGTGTGTGTAATAGGATTTCAGTTTAATTGGCAAAAAAAAAACAATGTACACTCTGTCACCTTTTATTTTTGACTCTGGTAATTTGTGTACGTGTGTGTATTTGTATGTGTGTGTGTGTGTGTGTGTGTTTATGGTCGATGGATGCAGCCATGCAGTGCCGGTAAATCCCATGGCTGTCTTGGTCTTTACTCTCAGACGTGGACTGCATACAGACACATTATTATACACACACACACACACACACACACACACACACACACACACACACACACACACACAGGCTCCCTCTTGCTCACTGTCTGCACACAACACAAATCCCTGTGTCCACCACACCTCCTCTCACCGGATCCCTTTCTTCCTCCACATCCTCCTCATCCTTTCTATCCCTTCTCTCGCCTTCAGGTCTTTCCTTCATGCTCCTCTCCTCTACTTCATTTAATTGCTTTCTTTTTTCTCTTCTCTCTCTTTCCAACAATTTCTCCGTCTCCACACTGACCTTTTCTTTACCTCTGCTAATGTGCATGAGAGTAATATCTTTCATTAGTACCAATCTGTCTATGAATATGTCACACTCACACAGTAGCGCTCCATCTTCCCTGTGCTGCAGTGGCCCTCTGGGGACGCTGGGCTAGAGGATAGAGACATGCTGTACATGCCTAGGTGTGTGTGTGATAGTGTGTGTGATAGTGTGTGTGTGTGTGTGTGTGTGTGTGTGTGTGTGGACGCTCTCCCTCACTGGGGGGAAGGGAGTTTCTATCAGTGAAGGAATTTTTTACTGCATGCTCTGAGGATTGGATCTTTGGGGATTTGGCTTTGTGTGTGTGTGTGTGTGTGTGTGTGTGTGTGTGTGTGGCTGGAGGTAGCAGAGTAAATGAATGGGTCCCATGTGAATCGATGAATTGGGAAGGCGTTGTTATTTTGGATGGAGGATGGCTGTGCGACGGGGGAGTGCTGTCTCTTTCTTGGCCTCTGTTTATCTCTTGCTGTCTCACTTTTCCTTTCTTTAGAAAGAAGCATTCCATCAAATTATAATTGGACACCAATTAGGCACCAATCACAATGGTTGATTGATGACTTAAATACATGGTAATTTGGTAAACAAGTTACCATATCAACTGCCGGATCACATCAGGACCACATTTGTTGTTGTGTTTTTTGCTCATATGTCATTTAACAGTAATTGAAAATGGTTGTCTTTAATTTTGACAGTGAAGAAGAAGCCCACTTCATTATTTTTTAACTGACAGCTCACAAACATTAATTTCTGAAATTGTATTGTGTATATTTTATTCAAAATTGTTTAACACAAAGGGTGTTCATGGTTCAGACAGATTAGTGACCAGCTCAGTTATTGACAGTAGCACAGACCAATATGTGATATGTATGTTCACATGTACACATGAGCCAGGAGTATCATGTGGCCATCTTAAGTCCATGTTGAGCACAGTGACGTATTAATATTTCATTGTTCAGGCTTGTGTGCGCTATTGCAGTGTAGCATGTAAAATGGCGTCTTAGGAAGCAGGAAGTGTGTAAATTGGAGGGTATATGTACATGTCGATAGATAGATAGTGTCAGCAAAGCGAGTCTTCTGTCCGTGCCAGTCTTGTTGACCCCCCACGACACACACACACACACACACACACACACACACACACACACACACACACCATCACTCTCTGTCTCTGCCTGTAGCTCCCTCCACTGACGGTCTGTTAAATAGAACGTAATTAGCTACTGAGCCAACACCACAGCCCAGAGACACCAGTCATAAATCAGCTGTGTCTGTTTGTGTGTTTCAAGTGAGTCTTTGTATGTCCGTGTCAAGTGAAAGTGTTTGTAGTTGTGTGGAAGGAAGAGGAAAACAAAGCAAAGCCATGTTAGTAGATGGACTATTTGTGACCCGTGCTGTTTTTTTAACAAGAGAGAGACGCATGAAGGGGCTGAGCGGAAGACAGGCAAGGATGGATGAAGGGATCAATACATGTAAGGATGACTGAATGGATGGTGGGATGGATGGGTGGGTATATGGAGGGGCAGAGAAGAAGGCAAAGGATGAAAGGATAGAAATAATGAGGAAGAGAGGAATAAAATAGAGGGAAAGATGAAGGGATGATTGTAGAGTGAGAGGGATTTAAAATTGAAAGAATAGGAGGGAAGTGAAGGATGGAGAAGAGTGGAGGAATGAATGAAGGTAATGGAGAAAGGGGGGAGCAAATAAAAGGATGGGGGTGACAGGGGAAGAGCTGATGGATAGAGAGATGGAAAACAAGTGCCCTTCACTTTAGGGTTAGATTGGAATAGATCCACTTGGCCAAATCCCAGTGGCCACTTGTCATTAAACGCTACCAATTAGGTGGCGTGTGTGAGTGTGTGTGCGTGTATCTGTGTGTGTGTGTGTGTGTGTGTGTGTGTGTGTGTGTGTGTGTGTGTCTGCCATGCTTGAATTGTGCCATAGATTAAACCAGTCAGTGTGAGAGAACATAATAAGAGGGTAATAGAATATATACACTCAAATGAATAGAGGCACAGCATGCATTATGAAACTGATGTGGCTGATGGATTTGAAGGATATATTATGAAAACAGTCACATACATGTTTGGTTCAGGGAGCAAGTAGGAATCTCCAGCAGCAGAGTAAGTGTGCATGAATCCATCATAGTCATGTCTCGTCCTGCAAGCATCAGCACTGCAGCAGCCGCAGCAGCCTGTTGTTTCCAGTGTTACATAGAAATCAAATGGTAGATTTGAATTCAAACATATCCTCCTATTGGTGAATTACTTCACAGTTTTGATGATTAATACCATCATTATTTTTAAGATAAAGTAAATTCCTGCCTATTTTATAATCTACTGCACAAAACTTGTAATTGCTTTTGATGGCATTTGCTGCATTATGAATGTGAGCTTTGCTTGCACACAGTGAAAAACCCATTAGTGGTCTTCTTATGGCGCTTTATTTCGTACAGTATATGCACTCACACTCACACACATTCACAGACACAAGCACACACCTACACACACACAGATTCACACACAAATCTCCTGAGAGAGCTAGTCAAATGGTGAAACGCTTCGTCGTTCTACGGGTCACTGAATCCACATCTCTCTTCTCTCCCTCCCTCCTCTTCCACTGTCCCTCCCTCTCTTCTATTTCTCTCTCTTTCACTGGCTTCCCATCTTGCTGACTCCCCCCCTCGCTGACTCCCCCCCTCGCTCTCATTTCTGTAACCTGCTGCAGTTAATTGAAAGCCAATGGTGTGAGAATATGGCTCTTTGACAGAGAGTGTGTCAGGGCGCAAGGTCTTCTCTCTCTCTCTCTAAAATCACAGAAATATATGTGAGGACAGATTAAAGCAGAGCAGGAATCCCTGCCAGAGCAGTTTTATCATATCGTTAATACTGCTGTTGTGTGTAACTCAGTTTGTCAGGAAATCTGCTTGTTTGAATTGTAGCTTCATAAATACCAGAGAATTACATTGACACATAGGAATATTTAATGACAATAAATCACTGTGTGGGGTTGTGAGATTGTTAATGGGAGATGAAAGAGGAAAAAATAGATTCTGATACACATATTCACTTTTCAGTTTTTGTACTGTTCTATCTAATCTTTGCTTTTTTGTGAAATGTTGGAGAGTTTCACCTCTTCTGGCCTCCAGCAATAATTAAAAATAAATCTAAAGTTTGGAGGGGAAATGAAACGTGACAAAGGGTCCCAACTAGACGCCGCTGTTTTATAATGGGTCACAAGCCTTAAACATTGGGAACAACTAGTTTAATCTTAAATAATGTATTATATTTTATAAACGTATTTGTTTTTTTGTGTAAAATCGGAAAAGTAACAACAACTGTTAGATAAATGTAGTGGAGTGGAAAAAGTACAATATTTCCCTCTGAATTGTTGTGAAGTAGAAGTATAAAGTAGCATTAAATGGAAATAAACATGTAAAGTACAGGCACCACTTTCCAACACTGGTGCTTGGTAATAACTCTCTCCTCTTTACTATAAATTCCTTTCAGTCTGTTATATGGATATGTGGTATTTCTTCTGGGGAAGAATGATAGAGAGTCAGAAAAGTGTGTAGAAAAAGTTAAGTCGAAGGATGTGAAGTACTGTTTGGCTGAGAACGGCAGACAGGAAGAACCTGCTGTGTTGAAGTAAGAAATGAGAGAGCGAGGAGAACAGAAGGAGAAAGAAGTGAGATTTAGAAAAGTTGAAGTTAAAAGGAGAAAACGAGTGAGGAGAATCTGAGCGCAGGAAAGATGGAGCATATATAAATATAATTTTTGGAGCTGAATGCCACAGGGAATTGAGCAGCAAGAAAGCAAATGAACCACTCCCTATCCAGATGTTGCTACATATGTAAACAGCAGTTTGTGTGTGTGTGTGTGTGTATGTGTATGTGTGTTGATGGGTGTGTAATCGAGTTCTATTCTGCAATTAGCATATTTGCCATGGTTGCACTGTGGCAAACTGGAAGGGTGTAATTATAGATCCATGTGTCCATGCACACGTGCCACCATCCTTTCTGTCCTTCCTCATCTCCTTATACGTATCCATTTAAACTATTTGGTGTTCATGATATTGTTTTTACAGTGATACAGTATAGTTTTAGTTTTAATGTATTAATTTGATTGATGGACTGTCTCCCTCTTTTCCTCTGTCTCTCTTCTGTCCTCTCTTAGAGCTGCACAAAAGTTGAACTTAGCGTCCAAGAAGAAGAAGCAGAAGACCGCTGCGGTCACAGCCCCAGTGACATCAGCATCACCGTCATGTGACCCCCCTCTGTTCCCCACCAATTTTAGCTCCGCCCTGTTGATGGCGCCTCCCCCAGCTCCACCCTGCCTTCTCCGTGCAGCCAACAAAATCAAAGATACCCCTGGACTTGGAAAGGTAAAGAATAAATATATTTCATTTGGCTGTAGTGTTGGAGGGAAATCCACAAAGTCTACCTTAAAACATATAGTTAGTATTTCTTTTTAATTCATGTAAATAACAATCAAAGACAAAAGCCTTTTTCAAAACATGGAGTATGCATGTGCTGGTTTGGTCATCATGTTTGAGAACAGTGGGATTAACCTCCATTCATTTTGGATATTCATTCACTTTTATCTCTATCTTTGGTACTTGGGGCTATTATGATTTGGTTTATTTCATATCACTTTCAAAATGGAGAGTTGACTTACGGTTGTGTGTTTACTGTTTGAGACTAGCTGTTGCCATTTATGTTGGATACCTGGGTATGGGCCTGAAGTGCTTGTAATGCAGATCACTTGTAATTCATACATTTTTTTAAGCAGCTGCTCAGCAAACGTCTCGGCTCAGTTAAGACTATCTCAGTCACATTTGGCATGTTATAAAGTTTGTTATCATAGATGTCCACTCTGACTCATCTCCGTTGGCTTGGTTTTGGCACCTGCCTAAAGTAACTGTACAGTAACTGCGTCAAAGCACCTGAATCTACGAGAAGTCAAGCGCTTTATTTCTTTAAAAAAACAGCCAAGTCCAGTCTCTGTGGTAATAAGTCTGTTCAGTTGATGCCAAAGTTACTGTTTGTTAATCTGTTAGTTTTATCAGTGTAACTTTTAGTTATTTGTCGTTAGTGTACTGAGATTTTGATTTTAAGTCGCCTTATTCCATTTTGTGGAGTATGGAGACACTGGTGTGATGACAAAAAAAGTGTTGTTTTTAATGATTCATTTTATTTATGTCTATCTATATTTCAGTGACATTATTTACTGTCAATCAAATACATTTGAAAGTGATTTGGTTTTATGCACTGGAATGTTCTAAAATATTGATCTGTAGTATTTTATCATGACCTTGGCCATTTCATCTGAATGTTTGTACTGGTGTGTGTGTGTGTGTGTGTGTGTGTGTGTGTGCGTCTGTCTGCCCCTGCTGTACCATGCCGGAATGTGGCCTAATGGTTACCACGGTAACACATCTTAGGCTGACAAAAGTCATCTGTCACCATTGCCAACGGTTGGTGAAACCGGTATGTGTGTGTGTTGTGGATGTGGGGGGGGGTTTCATGCTTCTCAAGTGTGTGCAATATTGATCGTCCATGTAATGAGTTTTTAGTGCCCCCTCCTCCACAGTTTGAGCGAGAGGCTCACTGACTCTGTGTGTGACCGTGTGTGTGTGTGTGTGTGTGTGTGTCCTCACTGATAGAAAATGTATGAGTATGGAGAACAAAATCAAGCAGCAGTGACCATTACCATACACTGAGAGGGAAAGAGACCCCACATGTGTCTGTGTGTACTTGCATGCTTGTGTGAAAATATTATTTTCTTGTCACTATGTAATTTTCTTTTCTTTCTCGCCTTTATTGGACAGTTGATAGTGAAGATGCAGACAGACACAAGGGGAGAGAGGGGGGCATGACATGCAACAAAGGCTGGAGTCAACCAGGGCAGTTGTAGTTATGAAACATGCGCTGTAACCATTCATTTACCGGCACGTATCTTCACTATGTAATTTTAAGTATGTGTGAAAATGTGTGTGTGACATTTATATTAAATACCAGATGAGAGGACAAACCCACCCACTCATGTCAATTGAATTGAATTAGTAATGTTACTTGTGTGAAGCGAAATCCAGAATGACACTAACAAACACTTTAGTCAGAAAATACTGATGAATCTTCATTACCAATATTTGATCTTAATACCACACACTCACAATATTGTTGTTCCGGTATAACTCATGATCTTTGCCACTGCTATTAAATAAAGCACATTTCGGATAACAACAAATATTATTTATAAGATATTTCTACATTTTACAGTAAAATCAATTGTTAAAGCTGCAAAGACAATGCATGTACAGAAATGTGACTATACCCATGTGGAAGGAAACCTCTGTTCCTGCTATTTTGAACAAAATCTACTGTAAAATTAGAAAACTATACTTTCAAATGAGAAGCATTTATATTCAAAGTCTAGAAATGTCTCAATCATATTTAGTTTCTGTCTTTGTATTTTATTTGTCTTTTCGTACAACGGTTTATTTTATGTGCTGTGTTTTTTCACTTTTTCACTTCGTCCCTCCTTTCAGCCTCTATCTTCATTTCTGTCCATATGGAGGTGACAGATGTCCCCTCAGTTGTCAGGGAGACTGATTCACACTCACATACTTACACTAACACACACACACACACACACACACACACACACACAACAGCCAAATAATACTTACAATATACACCCGCACCCAAAAAACACATATACAGTTTGAACCACATACACAAAAGCCTTCTTCACTCAGTCTGTCTCTCAGTCTGTCTCATTATATCATTCCACTATCATCTTCTGTGATCTTGTGAAATAAGTGATTAGCTTGTCTGGCCCGCCTTGCTGTCTACAAATGCCTGCTGCTGCTACTGTTTAATTACAACTGACAGACACCCCCCTTTTCACAATCATGTGGACTTCTCACAACAATCATTCTGGTGTGATCTCTGTCATGGTGGACCTTTGATTAAGGCCTCCAGTCGATGTAGCTACGTACCAACTTTGTCTTCCTGTTGCCCCGCTGGCAGCCTGCCCATCCTGAATCAACTGACGAGCGGAGAAGAGGAAAAAAAACAGTATCTGAAAAGCAGGCCAATTTAAAGAAGTTGTAGTTATTTCTTACATGTCTTTATTTAATTGTTAAAGGAATAGCTTTACCCTTGGGGAACTGCGCTTATTTGCTTTCTTGCCATGAGTAAGATGAAAATATCAATACCACTCTCATATCTGTCCGTTAAATATGAAAAGGAGGGAAAACAACTAGCCTGGCTCCCGGCCCCTGTTAAACCACTAGTCGTTGTTTTGCTACCTTTGGACAAAACCAGCTGTTTCCTCCTGTTTCCAGTCTTTATGCCAAGCTAGCCTTGTTCCTGGCTGTAAATTCTTTAATTCTGAATGCTAATTTTTGAATTCCCTGTTTAACCAGACATGTTTGCTGATAAGTGGTTATTGCTGTGGTTTGTAAAGAAATGGGGAATAAAAGAAGGAGAGGACATGGTACCAAGACAGGAAGATATTCTGGTATTTGGAACATAACAAGCCTCTCCTGTGAAATCAATTGAAGCTTGCCAAGACCTAATCAAACACACTCTCACACACCCTACACACACACACACACACACACACACACACACTCACGCAAACATATGGGAAGAAAATGGCTGTGGTGACATTTCTCCAGTAAAAATGTCACCTGCAGTGGGGGTCGGCTCCCTGCTGAAATGGCATTTGCACACATTTACACTCACACACACGCACACACACATGCATGCACACAGGCCTGCATGCTCACAAATTCATAGGATTATAGTGTACAATGAAAGATGTCAAGGAAGCGGCAAAGCCCCCGGTGGAAGTGTATACGATACATTACACCCTGCAGAATACATGGGCTTGTCTGCGAGTGTGATGGGGGGTTAGTGTTCTCCACGATGTTAATATGGCAGAAAACAGATTGAGACATCACACCTAAAGCCAGGGGAAATCAACCTGCACAGGTCAGATGTGCTGCTGTGTGTGTGTGTGTGTGTGTGTGTGTGTTACATACAGAAAAAGAGAGAGAGAGTTCAACCTCATTTCATCCAGGGATGTCAAATTAAATAGAATCCCTCAGTGGCTCTTTCTGACTGGCATCTGTATCTCAAACTCCCCTCTGTTATTTCTATACACGGTGCGTCTCTACATGTTGTTGGTAAGCGCCGTCTCACTTTAATCAAATCAGCCAGCTGGGAGCCCTCTGTTCAGATCCCTGACTGCAGGGGGAGATGTGTATCAGTCGAGGAAATTAAGCCGTGTATGTATTACCGCTTAGAAAACCAACTGCAGAGTCACACAGAAATACAGTAAAGACATATTTCTAAAGCTGTCAGATGAAAACTGAAGACATTAAAGATACTGAGGGTTTGAATAAAAGAATAAATCAGTGGTTCAATAAAATCGATCTTCGTCTGTAATTAAGAAAGACATCTTATTTTCTGGCTGTGTTATATGCGTCTTGAATTATTGGGTCCAAAATGGGTTTAATCAGCTATGGGCTTCATGAAAGTTCACAAACTGGTATCAGTGCGTGTCATTCAGCTTCAGTTGAGATAAACTAATGCTTGTTTGACTGCTCGATGATGGAATTATAATTATTTTTCGCTGCCCAAATGGCATACATTAACTGTCATTTCACTTTACTGGAAGAACTTAGCTCTAGGGACGGCAATGTCAGTCTGTTTGTTGGTCGATCCACCACTTTGATCCAGAGTGAATCTCAATCTCAAATCCAATATCTCAACAACTACTGGAAGGATTGTCATGAAATTAAATTGTCATGAATTTGTAGTAACTTTGGTGATCCCGTAATTCATCTTGTGCCATCATCAGGTCAAATTTGTAATTTGTCCAATACTTTGGTTTATGTCCAAATACCTGCAAAAGGTGAACATGGTTAGTGCATTATTATAGCATCAATAGAGCCATGGCTTTATGGATGGCAATGTCAGTCTGTCAGTCAGTGTGACTGAAATATCTCAACAACTATTGGATGGATTTGTGTTCCCCACAGGTTAAATTGTAATGTCTTTTTGACCACTTAACATTTCCTCTACTGCCATCATCAGGGAAAAATGACCACTTTGTCCAGTTCTTTGGTTTATAAACTAATGACACTCCCAGGCAGTCCCTGCTGTACTTTGTTTTGTGCTAATTAGCAAATGTGACTCTCTGTCTTGTTCCAGGCTGGATCACAAACACATGAGCCATGTCAAAGTTGCCTCAGGGCTTACACATTCATCTTTAAGCTGTCTGCTGCACTTCATCCACTGTTCTGTAACATAAGTGATCTACACACAGTTTAACATTTCTGAAGAGAGATGAGAAATATTATTAAAAGTGTTACGAGAGCTAATATGGGTAGCTTTCTCCTCTCTTTTCTCCCCTCTGTAATCTGTGACTCATCTCTCTCATCTACTGTATGGTAAGTCTTATCTGTTGCCTATCCACTCCTTTATCCCACCCTCTCTGCTCTTCTCCATATATGAATGACAATGAAGGACTGTGGGAGTTTTTTTCTTCACCTCTTTCATCTCTGCAGCCAACATTTTGCACACACACGCACACACACACACACACACACACACACACACACACACACACGCACACACACACACACACACACACACACACACTTACAGATTGCGACTTGACCTTGGGGGAAAATGATACTATGACAGCTAATCAATTTTTAATAGCAGCTACTACGATCCCTCTCAGGCCACAAGCTGTGTGCGTCTGTCATGAGTGAGCATGTGCAAGTGCATTTTCCACGGACATTTGTGTGTCTTCATGCCTATCTGGGTGTCTGTGTGTCTTGTATCTAAATGAGTGAGTGAGTCTGTTATGGGAATCCAGTGGCCACTATGTTCCACCTTGTAGCTGAAATATTAATGCTGTCAGTATTGGCAGGGCTTGCACATGACACACACACACGCACACACACACACACACACACACACACACACACACACACACACACACACACACACAGTGTCTGTGAGTCTGTAGATGCTGTCGTATCTTGCTCACAATGCTCAAATTGTAAAGCCTTCTGAGATTCATTTGTGATTTGGGGCTATATGAATTAAATTGATGTGACTTGAATTTAGTGATTTGGCAACAGACGTGAGCCACGTAATTTCAATCAATTTTACTCCTGACTGATCAATTTATAGCAATACGTGCTTCTGTCACTCACCATGACTGCAAGGGAGTAGGTTTGGTTTCAGAAGCGGAGGGACAATATTAATACACATTTGGTGCGAATATTTATGTATTTATCAAGAAGTGTGTATTTGGGATTGACTCAAAATAAACTACAGTGTCCATTTTCATCATAATAAAAGAACACAGTGCAACAACGTGGCTTATTTACTGTATGTGTTTTTAATAGGTCTATAGAAAAGAGGAAGAAGCTTTATCAGGCTTTTTATTGAATTGACAATAACGTAATATCAGCAGCGTTATGTAAGTATGTGTGTGACATTTTGTTGAGCATTAAATTTTGTTGTTTTTTTTGTTTTGTTGTCATAGCAAAATGACAATGCTTCGTTATTTCACCATCTCTGCTATAGAAGAGTTCTTTTAGGTAATATAGTGGCTCAACCTTGTAAACATGAATTCAAACCTCACAGCTGTTGGATCTCTGCAGTACATCCAACTGAGAACAGCCAACATGGATGTTATGATACTGTGAGCCGAGCCTAAATTAGTTAAAATTAGAATTGATCCGAGCCTGAACTTGCTATTCCCATATGGTATTTGTATCAATCTCTCTGTACATGTGTTTGCACGAATGTGTGTTTCTGCAGTCTTTGGGAACCAATTAGAGCTCAGTCTCAGTCTCTTATTGATTTCCTAGCCAATAGTAATGAAGCACTGCTGTGAGGGACTATTGAACGACCTTCTCTCAGTTCAGGATTGTTTGTTGCTGTTTAGGTGAATTCCTTTACTTAAATTGCCTTCATTGTGCCTTCATGGCTTCATGAGTGTGGTGTATAAAATGGAGGAACAGGAAACTCTACTGTATATCCAAGAGAGTGTATTAGGGGTCAGGTCAATTTCTCCGGGAAAAAAAATGTGACTCGTTGCCTCAACATCTGTCATGGCATGTACCCTTGAGCATGGAAATTAACCCTCAAGCTGTTCGAGGCGTGATCAGCAGACCTATGTGTCAGACACAGTGGTATTATAGTTTACAGACACAGCTTACACTTAACATGTTAAATGTATTAATTATACATGCTTAGACACACATTACAGCAGAACACAGATATCGATTGTTCTCCAAAGCAATGAAGAAGTTAAATATCCACGCAGAGAGTCAAAGAAACACTCTTCTCTAGCATCTCTTCCTCATTCCTGTTTTTTTTCTTGGCCTTCGTTTCAGCAGCTCACCACCCTGCATCGGTACTCACTGCAGCATGAAGTGTGGGAGAAAAAGGAAGTATAGAACGGATAATAGGAAGAGGCTGTGATTTGTCTCGTCATTTGTTCTGAGGAAGGGAGAGACAGTGAGACAGGGAGACAGGGAGAGGAGGGAGATGAGGTAAAGAGACAATGGAGGGAACGGGAGGGAAAAGAGTGGGTGGACAGTGCTATCGAGCAAAAAAACGACGTTTCTCAAACATAAAGAGAGATTGAAGAAGGGAAAGGTCTTGTGGAAGTGGGAAGAAAAAGAGGAGAGGAAGACAGGGATGAAGGGATAAGGGAGGATCACTATGATTGTTGTGTTATCTGGAGAGTTATTAGTGACCTATTTCTCTCTCACTATTTTCCTTCATCACTCTTCTGAAACAACCACCACTAACTCTGTCTTTCTTTCTCTTCCTTCTTCTTCATTAGAAGAACAAAGAGTCCATTAGCTGTGTGTTCTTCCTGCATATGTGTGCCTGCATGTCATCTTTACTGCAGCACTTTGCCACATGTATTGATTCACCAGTGGAACTAGGCCAAGGATCCTCTGAGAATATTGTGAATGTGGGTTTGATTACACCATAGACCGTATAAAAAAGATCTTTATATACAGTCCATGGATTGTACATATAGACAAACAATTATACAACTGAGGTGGACTTAAACTGTTGAGTGTTGAGCATCACAATCAAAAGGTGAAGTTTTTTTTGTTTCTGGGGTCAAATTTATTATTAAATTCTCATAGCCAAAAAAAAAAGCCGGAAAAATTGCTGAGGCATCATTTTCCCTGGTGGTCATCACCAGAGAGCTTTGATAGTTTGAAAAAAGGAGAATTGAGGTTAATGACCCCATGTGTGACTCTTGCCATTTCACATACACCCTCAATATTTTGAGAAACGGACATGGAATCACATTATAGCTCCATTTATACCTCAAACACAAACACACTCACACACACAGGCATCCCTCTTACCTTTCACATTCAGGACATGAGGAGGAAATGGGCTCTCAGGGGGGGAGATTTTATGAGTTACGCCTTGTAAAGCGTGCAACGGTAAAATCCTTCCCCCCAGGCTCTTACTGATGTGATGGGCTCTTTTATTGGGGTCAAGAGAGGGCGCAGCACTGAATCTAAGTGTGAGTTTGTGTGTGTGTGAGAGAGAGAGAGACAGAGAGAGAGAGAGAGAGAGAGAGAGTAGTGCTAACTCTTGACCTGACATTAAGCCTTAGTATCTTAGGTTTCCCAGGTCACATGTTTATTGTATTCAGGTGGCATCTCAGTTTATCTCACACCCTCATCTATGGACACACTTTTAAATGTACACACACAAAGGCACAATTACCTTCATCTGAGAAAGACTTCAACACAAGCACTCTCTCATACATACCCATTCACTCACACAATTTATTGAACCGACTCTCTTAAATGGCCTATGGTCATTTAATGATGCAACCAAAGGAAAGCCTGTTAATGCACTGCATGGTGTGTGTGTATGTGTGTGTGTGTGTGTGTGTGTGTGAAGATAGAGAGATGTGCAACAGCAACATAGTAAGAGCTCTTAGAATGTTATTTGCCTTTGTGCTTTTTACATGGCAGTATATTAGTTACCAGCAGGCTTTTATGCTTTTATTTTTTTATGAAACACTTATCATTCCAGGTGAGTCCGCTAAGTATAACACAACCTTGTTGGTTCTTCGCTCCAGGACCGTGAAATGATTTATAGCAAATCATTTGTACCAAAGAGGATGTAGATTTTTAAATCTCTTCTGTAGAAAATTGCTTTATATACGTGTGTTTTTGATATTATCTAGCAGTACAGTAACGTAGTAGAGGATGATTAATTAATAATCCAATTTACTTGAAAAATACAGTCAAGCTCAGACATGAATATACTGTGCTGTATATAACATTTTTCTTTCTTGTCACTGTCTTGTGTTCATTGTTTACCCATTTTTATTCATGATGGCATCCCTGTTCTCAGCTAATGTGTCTGTAAGTAAATAAATATATAGCTGAACTCACTGACAGTCCTCCCTTTATTTTGTGAATGCTCTATCTCCGAGTGCAGTGGGCTTTGGAGTGTTTTGGGATTACTGTGCGATTCGTAATCCCATGGTGGTGTTTAACTGGAAGCGCAGTGCAAAAATCACACTTCAGACGATGATTCATCTGCGCTAACAAGCACAAACAGACAAAAGATCTCTCCTCCTCTCTCTCCCTCCCTCTTAGGAGCCACATAAACACAGTAGTCTTTTCATCTACCATGCACCTCTGAGCTCTGTCGACGAAATCCCACCCTGTTTAGTAAACACATGGTAAAATGAAATGTCACAGAATGTCTTAAAGATTTTTTTTTGTCACAGTACACTATTAGGTAAGGTCGAGCTTACACACATTTAGTAATGTCACAATATAGTATAAGTGAGAGTATCCTGTGTATTATTATCCATCCATCCAGCCTTTGATTCTCCTTACCACACTTATCCTTTTCACGGTGTAGAGGTTTAGAGCCTATCCCACCATGCATTGGGGAGAGGCAGGGCACACACAGATTTAAAGGAAGTGGTCTATACATTTGTATCCTTTCAAGGACTGAGGGTCAGACTGAACCTGCAATGGCTCCCTAAAAGAGGCAGTCTACTCTCACAGAGGCCAAAACTAATGATGCATTCGTGCAGTTTCTGTCAACTTATAACGTCAAGAATGTAACGTTGAGAAATTGCATATCTTCCGCCTGTCAGTCTGTGTATTGTATACCGCCAGCTCTGCTCTTTATAGTACATTCAGCTCTTTGCATCTGTCATGACTTAAACTGTCTTGTCCAATGTGTATTTTGTGTTGTCTGCATTACAAGCTGTATTCTTCACATTTTAAAATGCATTTTTATTGCATGTGAAGGACTGGAGGCAAATAATGGAAACCAATGATGGAATAAAAGGTTACTACCTGGATTTAAATGTTTACGTAGTCTTGTAGTTTAATGCAGTTTTATCAGCTCAGCTTTGTCAAAGGTGCCTTTAAACAAATCCTCCACACACACACATTGCAGCTTTTGTATTTAACATGTGTAGAAATAGAAAACGAGACATTGTGGTTTAACAAGCTGGCAGTCATACTATTTACTATTTAGTCATACTAAGAATATACTGACAATCCAGCAGCTATCGGAGCCTCAGTGACTGCACACAGCTCCCCACAGCACCTGACCTGAGAAGCACGGTCCTCCAACTCTAGTTAGCAAGCCAGCTAAGAACACACAACATGTGAATGAGACAACTCTATTAACTTCATTACTATCCTCACACGCTACAGAAATCATCCAATGTCACAGTGTAAATCTTAAATATATTTGATGATCAGGGCAGCTTAGAGACAGTTGGTGTGGTTAAGACTGAATCCATAAAGCACTCATTGCACCTGACACTCTGAACCAGTTGTCTGCTTTAACCAAGCCTCTCTCCCAATTGTCACAAGGGAAAATCTGGGGTAAATATTTTGGATAATCCTGAAGCATATAGCAGGAAAGATTTAGTGACAAACACGGAGAGAGGAAGACAAACAGACTGAATCAGAGAGCGATATAGGCAGTGAGAGACAAAAAACTTAAGAGAGATAAAGTCTAATTCACCCAGATGAGCCAGAGGAGGAGACAGAGAGCAATAATACACTGCTAGAAAGTACCTCAAACTTTAAAACATCTTGAACTAACAGAGAAATGTTAAAATGTTCTGGAACTGGCTCTGATTCGATGACGCAGCATTTTGCATCCTCTGATATCAAAGAAAACAACAGCAGCTGTCAGGCAGTAAATTGCGCCTGCTAACAGTTTGTGACAGGAGTGGGAGGAAAGGAAGAGCGAGAGGAGGAGAGAAAGCTGAAACAGGATTCCTGCACTTCAAGCTTTTGATATGTGGCAGTGAGCTGAACGTAGAGAGGAGGGGTGAAGAGAGAAAAAGGAAGGGATTTAGGAAAGAGGGAGAAAGAGATAACGAAAGAGTGACAGGTAAAGGCGGAGAAGGGAGGGGGGAGGGAGAAGAAGCACTGAGGGTGAATAAGATGATGACAGAGAGCATGAACATATTCATGCAAGTCTTAAAAGAACTAAAAAGCTGCATGTGGTGACTCTTTGGGAGTCTTTTGTGCAGATGAGTTCACAACAATCCCTCAATGAGTGATCAAATCTGTTTATAGTTTTGAGTTGGGTAGGTTTCCTCAGAAAATCTGTCTGTGCCCTGAAAATGTAGGTGGGTAAGAGTAAGCAGTGATGCCAACATGGCTAAAGTGACAAAGAAAACAATCAGAAACCAAAGCTTTATCAACAGAGCCACAGTACTAAGCAGATTGATAGATGAGTTATGGAGCTGCAAAGACATCACCAAAGTTTAAAAAAAGCTTTTAACAACTTTTAGCACTCACTTAGTACTATTACTTTAGTACTCTTTGCATTTATGAGTGTGTGCATTTTAATGGGAGGATTTTCTCTTCTGCATCTGTATCTGTATTGTGTTTTGTGAGGGATAAAGTTGCAAGTGTCTTTAGCCTGTTCTATTCTATTATACTCTGAAGTATCTGAATATCCATTATCTGCGTCTTACCCTCAGGTGAAAGTGATGGTGCGTGTGTGCCCAGTGTCTCAGTCGGATGCCGCCGAGTCCAGCTCCTTCCTTAAAGTGGACCCCAGGAAGAAACAAATCACCATCATGGACCCCTCAGCCAATCAGACACCAAGCGCAGCCTCCCAGAAAAGAGCGGGAGCCAATCAGGTCCCTCCAAAGATTTTCACCTTTGATGCTGCGTTCCCTCCTGATGCATCACAGGTAAGAAAAAACATTGTGAAATGAAATTTGATCATAACATTACACTGAAAGACAAAGTTTTATTCAAATAATTACAGATATACACAAAAACCAGGACTTGGGCTGCAAGTTGTAAATCCAAGTCAGAGATATTTGAAAGCTAAAATATCTGACTTGGCTAAAACAATCTTCAACAGTGTCGACAGACAAACTAGCTGCAAAGCCACCATCACTGGTACTTACATCTAAATAAAATTAAAAGTTAAAAAAATGGGATATTTTGGGAAATATACTTAAAATCCAGGAAGTCAACAAACAACATGTGACATGTTTGTTTGTGAGCTTTACTGGTGCTGGTAGCTGTATTTTTTAACTTTGGACAGAGACAGGCTTTCTAATGTTTCCCCTCTGCTTACAGTCTTCATGCTGAGCTAAGCTAACTGTCTCTTTGTTCTAGCTTCATACTTCAACACACAGACATGTGAGTTGTATTGATCTTATCATCTAACTCTCTGCAAGACAGCAAATAAGCACATTTCCCAAAATGTCAAACTATTCCTTTAGCAGTGATCGAGTCAGTTCAGATTAGCTAAAATGCTGTTTGTTTGAATTTGGTTTCACTAGTCAACCAACTGCTACAAACATGTAATACAAATAGCTGATTTTGGCTTAATTTCCATTTATCTGGTGTGACGAAGATGCTAGCAATGGGAGTAAGTATGTTGGAATAATGCACAAACGCTCCCAAGTTGGTATAACACATTAGTATGCTGTTTAGATGTAACATTCAATATGTAGGCTACCTGTAACTTCTGTCTTCTGTTTTCAGACTTGAAAATAAAAAGAATTGATATCTTTTTAACACTAAAAGGCAAAAAGACAACACCAATGCTCAAATGGCTCCAAGTGCATCTATACAGTCAGGTATAGATGTTGTTCCACTCTACCTACATCTCTCGTCATTCCTCTGTGTCTGTCTGCCTGTTGCTAGGCGGAGGTGTGTGCGGGAACGGTTGCCGAGGTGATTCAGTCCGTGGTTAACGGAGCAGATGGCTGTGTCTTCTGCTTTGGACACTCCAAGCTGGGTAACACTCACACACACACATGCACAAAGACTACAAAATCAGAGCAAGTGTGGCTTGTGAGTCATCTTTAGTGTGTGTGTGTGTGTGTGTGTGTGTGTGTGTGTGTGTGTGTGTGTGTGTGTGTCCGTCCGTCAGTGTGTCTTTCACTTGGCCGTCTCTCCAATGGCCCTCATCTATCAGAGAGAGAAAGAAGAGGATTAGTGTCTGCTAAAGCTGAAAGCATTCTCAGTCTGCTCTGTCTGTGTTTCTGTCTTCCTTTCTCCCTCTCTAATCCTTCTGAAGCTGCTTTTTAGAGAAGCTGTCTTAAAAAGGGTCAGGACCCCTCACTGCACACAGCAACATGTCTGAACCCACACAGATGCACTGGCACAATCAAAGACCCACCACACACACACACGGACAAGTTCTTCAACCCTGGGTCAGCCCCTGTTGTGTTTATCCCTGTACATGCACGCAGCATTATCCTTCTTGGCTTGTGATCTTCATACATGCAGTTGGAGTTTCTAAGTCCCCTTGAACTGCTGGCAGAATTTAAATGCTGCAGTTCAGCAGGGAACACCGCGTTAATGGCGGAGCTATTTACTGGAACAAACAAAATGCAAACCACTGTGTTTGCTTGCTGTTCTGCAGGGAATGTGTCCCTTGCTAAATCTGTAGTAAAAGTAAACTCATTTAGAAATATTTTATGAATTAATATGTTGGTCTTTCTAATGTGGCTTTTCAGTTAAAGAACATTGCATAATTGCTGAGGATGGGAACACGGCAACATCGATACAACAAAAGTCCAATGGGACAAGAAACATGAGCAGTCAGACAATTGGACAGTTTGTAAAAAAAAAGCAGTTTAGACAGATCCAACGTCCCTGGTTGGAGTCTTTGGAACCTTTGTTGAATGTCTTTCTTTAGCTCTCTCTCTCTCTCTCTCTCTCTCTCTCTCTCTCTCTCTCTCTCTCTCTCTCTCTCTCTCTCTCTCCTTGTTTCCTGTTGTGGTGATACAACAAATGCTACATTTGCTGCTCCTTTTCTGATGATTGTGTTTGGGAAAAAGTCTTAGTATTGCAGTATCAACCACTATGCTGAAATCGCCTCCAAGCTCTGTTCCTGAGGGCTTGGTACTCTCTCTAATAAAAAGGCGTAAAACACACCTGTAATATTGGTAACAAGCCCACATTGCACAGTGCACACAACTATGGCAAGCACAGTAAGTCAAAATTTTACCAGGAATAAGACAGATCGCCAAATACGTAGACCTAGGTTGTAATAAACAGGTTTTGTCCTTTAAATCAGGGTTTATGCTTCGGGTCCTCACAAGAACGCTAAAGGGTGGGCAGAGAGTAGAAGCTGCCCACCTCTCTGTCAAAATGTAGGACAGATCAAACAAACAGATGCACATATGATCACCACAGCTCTCCCTAGACCCAACATGGCGCAGACATCAGACATCCTGTCTAGATCAATGTTTTGCATCTCAACATTCAGCTGTTAAATATTGACACATGAAAATGCCGACTGTGTCAAGATTCATGATGATGATTCATACTGTATAATATGACCGTGACTGGAACTGAAAACATGTGCCAAAAACAAACATCTTTTTGTCAGTGTTTGATTGTGTTAGTTGATAGATGTAACTCAGTGTTCTGAACTGCTTTTGTATGACTGAGAAATCCATCAAAGAGAGTTTGCTCTTTCAATCAATTTTACTGTTATATTAATGCCATGGAGCGGCTCTGACCTTGCTGTTTTCAGTTGCTGTAGCAGCAGATGAGATAATTCTTTGTGATTCAGCTCACCTGAGGCCATGGATCTTAATGAGGCTGCATTATAACGGCATTACCTTTTTCCTAATTAAAATGTTGAAAGTAACAGCGAGCATTTATCTTCGGCCCCGTGGCCCTTGGCTGTAGACACATATGGGGACTCACATGCACACAAGTCTACTCATGTACACACACACACGCGCATACAAAGAGTAACCAGGTTTTCATTGAGAAAGAAAAATTTCCCAAAAAATCCAAATGATCCTGAAATAAATGGATGAACATCAGGAATGTAATTGAATCCTCTGGCTTTAAATCATGTCTGATGGAGTTATTGGATTATTGGCCTTGGATGAATCATCTTTTAGTAATGACGAGTGTGTGTGTGTGTGTGTGTGTGATCTCATACATACTGTATGGGCATGTCTCATGAACTGATGATACAGTGCTGCCTTGTTCTCTCACACTTTCTCACCCTATTCACTTTCTCTCTGCTCAATAAGACCAATTACTGGGAATATACATCAACTACACTGACATGGATGCACACACACACACTGCTTTATAGTCTGTAGTGTAGCATCGCTGTGTTGCAGCATTGTGTTAGTCGGTCAGCTAGGTGACTGCTCCACTATGTCTTGACAGCCGGTGGTAGTTAGAACAGAAGGAAACGTTTGTAGAGCCACACATATACTCACATAGTTCTCTCACGTATACACAGTAGTGAAAGGCAAAAGAGAGAAAGGAGGGTCGTTCAAGTGCCCTGTGGTTACGGTAGTGATGCTACCTAGAGCCATTATGACAGATGGAGTCCATCTGATTTGTTAAATAAAAAGAAATCAACTGGTAAATCAGTTAAATGAAAGTAAATGACCCAGTGTTGCTTTAAACAAGTTATTTTAGTAGAGCTGATTGCAAAACTTAATGCCATCTTTAACATTTCTTTAACAGCATTCTGAGGTGTTATCTAGATGAGCTTCAGAGAACCTTAGAGGGTTTCATTTCATAAACATTATGATGGTATAAACCTTTTCCGACACTAAATAAAACCCTTTTTGTCGAGTATGTTTGCTTTTTCTCCTCCAGTTTTTTTAGAACATTTTTGAGACAAATCATGAATTGCATCCTTGCTTTGACAGTAAGTCTAGACGCTCCAGGAAACATTGAGGGAGAACAATGTCAGATTACAGTGTAGCTGACAACCTCCCCTCCATCCCACATTATCTCTGAACAAATGTGAACACATTTCTCTACCCTGCATCACACGAGTCAGGCTTTTGATGTCCTCTGCTCTTGTGTAAGTGTTCGTGTCGGTGTGAGGTGTGACATATGGCTTTGTTTAGGTGTGTGTTTGATCTCCAACTCCTGACAGCCAGAGCAGGTGTGTGTGTGTGAGAGGGGGGGGGGGGGGGTAATCATCCTCTTGTGGCTCAAAGGGACAGATCTAGAAGCTCCATGCGCACATGCATGTTCAGGCACTCAAACACACACATTTCACACACACATCTTTTCATTCAAAGCACTTTGTTCCTGGCAGTCTTTTTTTGATGATGTTCATTTTGATATATCTCCATCACCTCCCCTTATTTTATCTGTCTGTCTGTCTCTTCCAGGTAAATCCTACACAATGATTGGCAGTGATGACTCTCTTCAGACTCTGGGTATAATCCCCTGTGCAATCTCCTGGTTGTTTAAACTCATCAATGAGAGGAAGGAGAAAACAGGAGCACGCTTCTCGGTTCGCGTCTCTGCAGTCGAGGTCAGTGTTGTTGACGAGACCTCAATTTCAAACATTCCCTGCAGAGTTAAACAGGTGCCACTACCGATACAGATGTTTGAGAAAGGAGGCTACTGAGTAGAAGTGAGAGTAGCTGTAGTGCTAGCAGTGTAGTATCTGGCTTTAGTTGCCTATAACTGTAATATTTCTAACTGTTGACTTCTCTCTAATAAGCTTTTGATAAAGGCTGGACTCTTCTTTTAAGACTGCTCGCACCAGATTTAGTCATAGATCAATTTGGGAAAGGATTTTGACAGAAATGCGTGTGTGTGTGTGTGTGTGTGTGTAGGTTTGGGGAAAAGAGGAGAACCTTAAGGACTTGCTGTCTGACGTAGCCACAGGCAGCTTACAGGACGGACAGTCACCTGGAGTCTACCTGTTTGAGGACCCCATCTGTGGCATGCAGGTACATACACACAAACACATGTACACATTTAAACACACTGCAGCTGACGGTTGCATTAGTTTATGTAATGTGGTTGCTGTAAATTAAGGAAGTGTGTGTATGAACAGTGTGTGTGTATGAACAGCCTCAGGCCTCGTATCAACATGCTTTACCTTTACCTGTTTCTTAGCCTTAGGCAGTTCTCTGTTGTTTTAGCACTGTGGGATGTGCACGCTTGCACATGCACACATCCTCACCTTGGAGCAGCAGATACAATATAAGTCCCTTTTCTTCCAAAAAAAAGTAGGCATCTTTTAAAACAGCAGGTTCAGAAATACCTGTTTGTGAGTGGCAGAAGTCAGAATCAAAGAAGAACAGCATCAAGTGCAAAAGACCTGAAGACACAAACAAAAATGGAAGAATTATTAGAAATAAATGTATTTTTGTCTGTTTGTATTCAAGCTTTTTTAAATTGACTTGTTTTAATTTACTGATGAGCATGATTCAAACAACAAAAGGCTGCTTATATGAAATTAATCTGATCACCATCATAATTATTATTATCATCATCATTCCTTTTAAGGTAGTAACTAGCAGTCTGAATAGTGTGTGTGTGTGTGTGTGTGTGCAGAAGAGTGCCAAAAACAGAGTGACAGAGGGTGAGCTAGAGTGTGTGTGTGTGTGTGTGGCTGTAGTTATATGTTTATAGGATTATAGGGTCTGATACAAGAACATCTGTGTAATCCTTAACTAATCTGACATAATCTCATCAGTAATGATATCCTGCAGTAACACACACACACACACTCTGTCGCTCTGTCTCTCTCTCTCGCTTACTCTCCCTCTTTCTCTTCCTCATCTCTGCTTCCCTCTATCTCTGTCTCCCATACCTGCAGGTAAATTAGAAAACGCTTTATTTGAATATGCCAATCAGTCCAGTACACGCAGAATCCTCATAGTACACAATATTATCAGTGTTTGGAAACTTCTTGGCAGGTAAACCGAGTCCCCTCAGCTAAGATTAAATGGTACCTCCCCTCTTGTCTGGCTCTCTGTCCTTCTTTATGTCTTTAAGTCTAGCACCGTTATTTTCTCTTCCCACACATCCTCCAGCTCCAGAATCAGTCTGAACTGCGTGCTCCGACCCCAGAGAAGGCAGCCTGGTTTCTGGATGCAGCCATAGCCGCTCGCCACAGTAGCCAACGCCCCAACACCACCGAAGAAGAACATAGGAACTCACACATGCTGTTTACATTACACATATACCAGTATCGCATGGAAAAGACAGGCAAAGGAGGGAGTAAGTACTGTTTGTTCCAACACTGTTATTGCTATCATTACTGTTATTATTAGTGCCACTTTTCTAATGTAATTATTAACATTAATACATAACAACACATTAACTATTTCAGCTGATTCTACTGCAGCAGATACTGCACTAGTAGCACTATTGTTATCATATCACACATTGCCTGCTGTGAGTCCTACATCTGATAATTGTAGTAAAATAGAAGCAGACACAAACCTATTGTTTACTATAAAATATTGCTTCACCACATGGAAGACAAAGCAAAGAATGAGTGCTGAGAGCTGTACACATAGACTGTATGAGCCATATATAGATTCTGTATTTAGATTAATTCACACATGTCTACATCAATAACTGGGGTAGTGTGAGTTTATTTGTGTGTAAATGTGTGTTTGACAAAGAGAGACTGTGATAGATGTCTGACCAAAATATCACTGATAAAAATCACTTTCAGTGCTCATACGGGTGCAAACACATGTGAGAGAATAAGGCAGCTTGTGCCCTGTATACACTATATGTGTATGTGAGGATGTTTGAGGATGAGATAAACAACTAACGTGGGAACACACACTGTTTCACAACATGTCCTCAGCTATATCCAGCTTACATAATTACAATTAAAACAGTCTTAACCTTGAGAGAACGAGGTTTTGCATTACGCTGCTACAGAATTTAGAGAAACAACTCAAGCTTCAACCTTTGGTCATGTTGGTACATATTCTTATGATTCATTTAGGACATTTTATAATGCTGTATGTCTACACTATATTGATTCAATAGTATACTATATATATATATCTATACTCCTGAAATTGTTTGTTAATGATATAGTTCTCTTGTTATGGAATTTATTTATGTTTCTGCTGTAAGCAACAATTTTGAGCAAATTTATACATCTGTTGCTGTGATTAGCTATTGTCAATATTATCTTATCATAGATTATCAGATTCAGATCTTCCCTCAAATCAAGTGACTTCTTTATTGAGCACCTTTTAAAAGATAATCAGGATTTTTTTTGTGGTTGAACTTGCAGAATGATCACTACAGAAATCCAAGACTGAAAGATGAATTTAAAGAATTTGTTTCTTAATTTGAATGTTTCTTTGACCTTATTCTGTTCCTTTTCATTTCACCATGTCTCTTATAGCTTACCCTTTACAATCCTCTGTCCTTCCTCCTCCATGCTTGACACATTTTTTCACTTTGCTAGTGTCAGGAGGGCGCAGTCGCCTACACCTGCTGGACCTGGGCAGCTGTGATGTCAAAGTACTTGGAGGAGAAGGAGATGGGAAAAGCAGGGAAAACTCTTCGCCCAGCTCGGCCCCTCTGTGCCTTTCTCTATCTGCCCTCGGCAACGTGATCCTGGCCCTGGTCAACGGGAGCAAGCACATCCCATACAAGTAAGTTGATGTGTGCAAGATGCCCAGTTAACAATGTGGATAAAGAAATGTAGAGAGGAGGAGGACGGTGAAATGAGGAAGAAAGCAGGATGTTTTGGAGCTGGAGGAGAAGAGGAGAGGAAAGCAGACGAGAGATCTCTTAAGTTTTGGGGACTTAATGTTATAAACAACAACAGCTGCTGTTACATATTCATCACGTTCATTTAGCTGGTTAACTAACTGGCAATGAGAGCAAAGGAGAGAGAGAGAGAGGGGAGAGGGAGCGATAACAGAGACAGAGGATGTAGCCAGAGGTAAATGATAAGCAGGTAGAAAATAAAAATACATGTTATGGGAAAAAAAAATCACAATTGTTGTAGTAACATTTAGTATGCCCTGGCAGGATACAGCATTTACAGTATATGGACCAAACTGTACTGTAAATGTCCTCATTTTACCTTTCCCTCCATTCAGTTCTCTTTTTTCCATCCTTCCTCCTTGCTCTTCCATTCTCCGTAAGGTGGTGTAGCTCTGAGCCTCTTGCTGGGTTAATTTAATCACCAGCTTTTGCATTTACATTGCAAAACAACCTGCTACCTAACACGGAAGCTGCAATCAAGCAAAGCTGTGCTGAGTCTGGTTTGGCACCGGTGACTCAGACTGTTGTCGGATTGTGAGGGGATTTGGACTGGTTTAACAATGTATGCCGTGTTATTGCCACTTCTCTACAACCAAAGACTGAGGACAAGTCACAGAATCACAAATCACTGAGCAAAGGCTAAGGAGCACAACTAAGCCAACATGGATGTCAGTGGAGACGTGTGTCACTGCAGGGCTGTAGCTGTAGCTAATAAATGTTAAAACATTTGGCTGTTGGCTTTTTTGAACAGCAGGTAGCCATTAGCTCAATTATCTTCTTCCTTGGAAGATAAAAGAAAGATGGGCCAGTGTAATCATACAGTACAAGAATTTGAAGGTTAGCATTTGGAGACTAAGTAGAATTTTGAGGGTCACTTAGGTCATTACAATTCATCCTGTCGGGAACATTAATGTCTTAATGTAACAAAATGTATGTCAATGTTGTAGATGTTGAGAAAAGTCGTTGGATAAGTCACAAATTTGACCTGCTGGTGGAGCTAGAGGAACAGTCAGGAGATCACCAAAGTCATGAAGTTTCATCATCTGAGGATCATGAATCTCTGTGTTATATTGGTTATATCGATATTTGGAAATCGATATTTGATGGAAAAACCAACTGACAGACTGACTCTCTCCTGTGATGTGACAATATTGGACGCAATGCCAAAACCAAAAATGTGTTTGAATCCAGTTTGAGTCCAAGAACTCTGCTTTGTTAATTTCATCACATTTAAAGGCTCAGCCTGTATCCCAGTGCTTCATTACTTTTGGGATAGGGTCCCATCCTGTTCTTATAATCCCAGTCCTGTTGTACTGTTGCTAGGTAACTGGTGATTGTATGCCAGTTGCTCAGTAGAATATTGGATATTATAATGTATTTGTAGCTTGCCAGTTCAATAAAAAGGGGAAGACAGCTGTCAGTCACCACAAAATGAACACTTTTCTAAGACAGGAAGCCAAGCATCTCAGCGTGATGCCAGACAGACGACAGTCTTGCAAGAGCCACATTTCAGCCACAACATGCTCATGTAACGCTTCCCACATTCAATAAACATCATTCTTTCTCATTAGGGACTCTGTACAGCTCCTTATCCAAAATTAGACCACTTCCCTTGCTGTATCTCTACCCTGGCAAAGTCCCCCTTCAGTCATGCAGCTCCTTAAATTTTTCCATTGACACCCCCCCTCCTATATTATGTGGAGTCTCTCTGTCATACACTACACGTCAGGGACACAGTCAGTTGATCAGTACTCCAAAATCCTATATGACTATTGCAATTCTTACTGTAATATTAGCAATGTAAGCATAGAAATTCCCGTGCACTCCAGGAAAGTCCATGTTTCGCAATGTGGCTTCTTCAGGTGCACTCCTTAATATTAGTTTCTCGTAATAATGGTGATAAAGGAATTTAGATGCTGCATTCATTATGAGCTAGTTTTAATCATAGAGAGCATCATATTACATATAGTAGTCTTCCCTGTTAAAAAAAACTGTAATAAATCTAGCACAAGCTGAGAGGTAAAATCTAATTCAACGTCCCCAGCACTTGAATTAACATGCAAATGAATACTTCATGAGTCATGAATTTACCTACATTAATCTCAGGAAGAGATATAGAGAGAGATAGAGATGGATTGTGGGAGAGAGAAGAGGGTTTGTTGAAGCCTGAGGCAGCAAACAGAAAGAAGAAGAGCAGAGAAGAGGAGTAGAGCATCGATGAGAAAGAGGAGGTCAAGATAGGAGTGTGTATATACTTGTGTGCGTGTATGTGTGTGAATGTACACATGCGTGTGCATGACATGCCTGCAGGCTGTGTTTTTAGAAAAGGGGGACAGCAGCATGAGGTATTGGGCCACAGAGGAGTTTTACTCACTGTCAGCCTGCAGGCCTCAACACACATGCACACACACGCACACACACACACACACACACATACACACACACACACACACACACAAAAGGCTATGAATGATTGCAGTAGCCCACCCAGGAGAAAGTCTTTTCTTAAACACACAGCCTACTTTTACTCTCCCATCTGCTAGTTTAATCTCTCTGGGACATAGATCATCTCCCAATATTAGACTGCATAATATCCAGAGTGCTTCTTTTAAGACTTTGTTGGCTTTAGTCTGGAATAGCAACCTTTCATGTGTTTTATCAGCACTATCAATAACTACAATCAATAATTACCATTAAGTTTGCCTTTTGAATCTTTTAGCTTCATTTATATGAAGTATCAAGTATCAGACATGTGTGGGCGGCCAGTTTTGTCACATGTTTGAGTGACTGTGTGCATTTCCAACGTGTCTTTAGTGCTCACATCTTGGTGTATGTGCGTTACTAGGGACAGCAAGCTGACCATGTTGCTAAGGGAGTCGCTAGGCAACATGAACTGCCGGACCACCATGATTGCTCACATCTCTGCCTCACCCAGAGATTTCTCAGAAACCCTCTCCACCATCCAGATTGCTTCCCGCGTCCTTCGCATGAAAAAGAAGAAAACTAAAGTCACCGTGGTGAGTTTGAATCAAACCTTGATGCTTGATTAAAATTGGGTGCTCATTTCTCTTAATCTCATAAAAACTAAAACTTCAGGTGTCTTGGCTTTGTATAACTAAGTACAAGTTTCCATCACGTGTACCACATGCGCCTCATCTGTCACCTTTCACTTTTCATGCTCATGTATTTCAAAACTGTTCTGCTGAAGAAAACAGGGTGAGAGAGCTCCAACTGGAGAAATCATGAGATGATAGAAATAGGAATAATTGAATTAAAATAAAGTTCTTATCATAAATCAGTCATGTTGCTTGGATAGTGTGCAAGTTGGTCCAGGATCTGTCTAGATATCATCCTTTTCTCTCCCTTCTCTATCTTTCCCGTCTCTCTTCAGTGTGAACTGTCAATTAAAGGCTAAAAAAAAAACGCTCTGCAAATCTAAAAAGGGAAATATTTTCTCTCTCACCACCCTACTCTGCCTCCTCCTTGCCCGTCTGTGTCTCTACTCAGCAATACACCTCCAGCTCCTCTGGAGGAGAGAGCTCCTGCGAGGAGGGTCGCATGCGTCGTCCGACCCATCTGCGACCTTTCCATCACCGTGGTGACACCGACTCCGACCTTCCGTTGCTGCGACTGTCCAGCGATCCTGACGAATACTCGAGCAGCGAGCAGTCATGTGACACAGTGATCTATGTGGGCCCGAATGGGGCTGCGGTGTCAGATAGAGAGCTGACGGACAATGAGGGACCACCAGAATTTGTACCAATTATTCCCGCTTTGCTTCGAGGTAAAACGTCAGAGCAGCAGCAAACACAGAGTCAAAGCCAGGCAGCTGGAGCCCAGAACAAGGTAATTTAAATATATTTGCATTTAAAGTTTAGACAATCAGCAGTAATCAGAAGAATGCTTGTTGTAAAGGAACATAAATAACTTACTTCTCTGTGATTTCTGCTTCAACAGGTGCAGTCTCAGCCAGAGGACCAGCCCAGTGGCCCCTCTCAGGCCCTGCCTCAGCCCTCTCAGTCACTACTTGGGCAGCCATTGGCCCCTGTCCCCGAGGAGGGAGCTGAGTGCCTGAAGTGCAACACCTTTGCTGAGCTGCAGGAGAGACTGGACTGCATTGATGGCAGCGAGGAGGTGATGGGATTTTTCTGTCTATTTTTTGTTGTTATTATTAAAAGAAAAGAAAAAGTTTTCTGTCAGTGGGATGGGATCTGTATTTTATAGTATCTTGAAAGTTTGACAGGTTGTTTGAAAGTTGAACACTTTATATATTCAAATGGAAAAAAGGGTGGCCGTATCTGTCACAGCTGGTGTTTGTGGTGGGAATTTCCTGTCCCTTTCAATAAGCATATGCTTTCAATTGTGTTACAAAATAATGCATTTGAAAAGGAATTACTTTATTATAGTTGAAATATTTGTTCAAGACCCCGTTCTTGCATGTCACTAATGCAGGTTTTTATGTTGTTAGCAGCTCAAGTGATTTTGTTTATTCTCATCCACCAACACTGGAGGCGACATAAGTGGACAGCATTTCCTTTGTCCACAATCAAATAAAACGATCTCAGGTATCTCATATGAAGAATGGAGCATTTCTGTTTCTCATTCATCACTCTGTCCCTTTGTTAAGGTGGCAAAGTTCCCCTTTGAAGAGGTTCCAGCAAGCAAACAAGGGGCCAAACAAGAGCTATGTCCATCTTCAGCCGTCCCACCCTCAACTCCCTCTGCTCCTGGCTCTGCTGCTGTGGTGGATACAGAAACCAAAACAGGTTAATTCATTGATGACATATACTGTAGACCAGTGTGACAATTGTAGTTCTGCAATTTTACAGTTCTTGCAACCTTTGGTCTGGGATTTGAAAAACATTGTTCTGTCCAACATCTCCAGGCTCTGCATGTGCTGTAGGAGGTGCATCATCAGCAGCAGCCTCCAGAAGGAGGACCAATGACCAGCAGCTGCAGGAGATCAAGGAGGTGGTGGAGGAGGCGGAGCTGGCCCAGACGATGATCCACAGCCTGGCTCAGAGTTCTGGATCCCCCATAGTTACTAGTGCCAGAAGTGTTACAGGAAGTACCAGCATCACCTCTAACCCCTTGCACAGGGCTAAGAGCTCCCAGCTGCATGACAGGTGAGGACAGGTGGTACTGTGTGCCCAAAAGAAAAAAAAAGAATTTTATTTAGGGGTAGCACTATTTCTTGCAGATGTTTCTTTCAGCTGTTGGAATGTATTATTTGTTGTCTCCCAGCCGCGAGAGTCTGAATGGCATCAACGCTGAGGGGAAGGCACGTCCAATAGGATCACCACGCCTCGGCATTGCCAGTCTGACCAAGACCTCAGACTACAGGTAAAGTGCATGCATACACATGGGCGATAATGTTAACTCTGGGATTTTAACTTTTAACTTTCATTCAGTTTTAATAAAAACAACATTTGGAAAATGTCTAAAAAACCTTGAAATATCAACACAAATTCTTTTCTTGCAGATGCGTCTATTATTAATGATAATGATAAACCATAAACTGTTGCATGTAGACTAATAAACAGCATAAATGTGTAAGCAGACAGCAGCACCAAAGGCCAGTTCCATAATGTTTGATCCTTGTATTCTTCCTCAGGCCTCCATCCTCGCCATCCCAGCGGTGCAAAGTGTACACCCAGAAGGGAGTGATGCCGGCAACGCCCCCTCTGTCCTCACACACTCTGGCTCAAGATGGCCAGGCTACAGACGCTTTGACCTCAGACAGTACGCACCTTTCTGCCTGTTTATGCTTTAGGATTGTGCTCATACTTACATACATTTCCACTTGTTTTTTATATGCTGTCAGTAGTCAACACAGTCTACGTAACTGTCTTAAGGCATGTAAACTATAGTCATATACAGTGGTTCAAAACTGGCATCCTGGTGTGATGCCAGTTTCCATGAATTCTGCACTTGGAAAACAAAATTAATTAATACACCAAATGTGTGTTTCTGATTCTGTAGACAGTTTGGCTGCAGACAGCGGACGATCCTCCACAGAGTCCCTGCTGTCCAGGACTTCTCCAGTGGGCATGAGCCCACAAGTCCGAGAGCCAACTCCGTCTCTGTCTGCCAGCCTGGGCTCAGCTGAGACGCTCTGTGACGATGACGTCCCGCCGTTACCCTTGGACACGCACAGGGAGGGTGAGTTGCACTAAAACATTGCTATTTTTACACAAGGAGACGGGGTGAGATGCAAAATAAGTCAAATGAGTCAAACCCTTACAATTATGAGTCAAACCCTTACAATTATGACGACAAATATGTACCACACTACGCAAGAACAAAATTAATAAAGAAACTGTGGTTCTCATACTGTCCTCCACTTGCAGCCTCAGGACTGGCTCTATCTGTAGGAATAGTTGGACCTCTCTTGCTTGGGGAGGATGAACTGGTGTACACTGTGGCTTCTGGAGGTGAGGAGGACCTTAATATTACAGCTCTCATGGAGACTCGGGCCCTGACCTGTCGTCCAACGAGCATCATCAGCTTCAACAGCAACTGTTGCTCTGTCACTGGCCTCGCCTCGGGCTCTCAAGCCGTCAGCGTCATTAGCGGTACTGCTGAGGATGGAGGTGTGGAGGATTATCTCATGCCCGCAGGTCCTGCAACCTCAGGAGTTACTGAGGTTGTTGCCATGGCCGAGGTTAGTGTGACTGATGTGCTTTGCATTTACAGTGACAAAGATCATTTGGCAAGCAAATATGTGCTAAACTAAAGCTAATATTCACACATATGTCTTATTTGATATGATTTGAACCAAATACAGAACAATACCCACTACAGCAAAGGCCATAGACTAAGGTTGTGGGCCCAACATACCAGAGCCTAAATCTTATATTATGTAAATCATATGTTTTTTGGATTTCATGATGCCATGCCCAATTGAACTGTGTCCTGTTGTAGGTGGCCATGGCCAAGCTGCGGGTAGAAGGTGAAGCCTTAGCCACGGTGATGTCTAACTGTGGTTCACCCATCTCCTCCTGGATGAGTGATCTGAGTGTGGGCAGTGAAGCCGATCAGTCTCTCCACAGCTTCAGTCAGTCCCAGAGCCAGCAAGGGGAGGCCCTTGCTGAACCTGAACCCAACCAGAGTCTTTCCTTTGGAGTGGAGGGGCTGGGTGTTTATGAAAGCTGTGGTAGCCCGAGAAGAGGGAGTTTGGAAGGAGAGGTGGTGCTGTCAGAAAACGGGAGTGATAAGGGAACTCCAACCAAAGACAGGCTGAGGAAACTGCCTCCGTCCATGGCTAAAACTAACATCCAAATTCTGGCAGGACCTGGAAACTTCTCTCCCTTCAAGACCACCATCAGTGTGCACCCATGTGTGGCCGTCAAACCCATGGTTATACAGGAACCAACCATCCTCTCTTCACCCACCAAGACTAGCTTAATGAAAGACCCAGGCAAATTTAATGCACCACTTTTAGCTTCGATGTCCAGTGAGATGAGCTTTGAAGACCCCTGGTTGAAGCGCGGCATGGAGGAGGGGAGATCCAGGGAGCTTGTGTGTGAAGTGAAGCCGGGCAAGAGGGAGGTAGAGCATTCTAAGAGCCAGGCTGGACCTGGGACCGGAAACCACCGGAGCTTCTGCAGGGATGGTAAGCAGAGCCGGACTAGGATAATAATTAAGGCCGAGAATGTAACATCACCACACGTTCACAACAGGCAATGTATACTGTAACCACTTTGCTGAAATTCTTTTACTTCTTACCGTTTATCTTTTAGTTTTGTTAGTACACACAAAAACTGCCTCAAAATACATGAAAAAAACTGCAAAATGTCTCAAGTTTGAAGAGTTAGTCAAATAGTTAATGTATCATTTTCATGTAAACGTATCTCTGGCTTTCCTACATAGCATGATGCAGTGTTGATGCCATTTGTTAGTTTTTAAAAACAAAGAATCAACCCGGAAAGGGTAGCTGTGACATTATAATGCGGCCCTGCTAACATCTTTTCCGCGAACATATCTGTAATTTTGCAGCATTTAGCTACTCTTTCCTCCAGGGCTTTTCTAGTTTTCTAGCCTTTCTCTCGAGAATGTACACAGCTCGGCCATGCGCGCTCCACACACTGACTGAACTTTGTGTTTATGTGTGCGTGCGTGCGACCAGTCATGCATGATGGCAGACAGAGATATCATTAGGTTAAAAGCAGGCAGGAGGGCTGATAGTCTGAGTGACTGTAGCTGCCCTGTGTTGTTTCCACTTTGATTTAATTTTGTATCGGGTGCTCCCGATGGCCGGTTCAGGCCTGATGGTGAGAAACAGTGAAATGTTTTTTCAAAGATTTGCGGGATTAAATTAATTCAATCTTAAAGTTTATGTCCTTTCTTATTTGCTTTTCTTCCATCACCAGGTGGGGATCATGGCAGCTCTAGCTCAGGTGGTGAGGTTGTGTCGTCTCCAGATTCCTTTAAGAGAGTGGTGGATGGCTGTGAGATGGTCGCCATTGTTGCCCCGGGAGAATGCCTGATGAGTATCTACAGCCCAGATATCCACCGTACTGCCAGTCTTCCCCGGGGCTGGCACCGTCTCAACCGCCACGACGGCTTAGACAATGGAATCGAGTACCGTAACCTTGGCGTCACCACTTCAACTCCCTGCAGTCCCCGCTCCACACTTGACCGTCGGGGATCAACTGGAAGACAGGGCTTATTCTCCCACAAAAAGGGGGGAATCCCTCCTCTGCCACCGGTACGGAAGTCCAGCCTCGACCAGCGGAATAGGGCAGCCAGCCCACTCCACCAACCCAGCCACGGAGTTTCATTACTTGGCAGCTCAGCAGATGATGCAGGTGTCACCAGACAACGAGGCTCCAGCATAGACAGCAGTAGACTTTTCAGTGCCAAGTTGGAACAGCTTGCAAACAGAACCAACTCCCTGGGTCGGGTCCACAGCTCCCACAGTGGTTCCCACCACTACGACTGCTTCTCTCTGGAGAGAGGGGGGAGCCTGAGAGGGGGAGGAGGAGGAGTGAGGGGGGACAGCACCATGCCTCGTACAGGGCGCAGCCTCACCCGTGCTGGATCAGTATCTTCTCCTACCGGAAACACCAGCAGCCCCAGTTCCAGTGCCAGTCCCGGTCCAAGCAGCGCTCCACAGTCACCAGCCAAAACTAGCGGCCAATCAAAGATCTCAGCGGTCAGTAAGCTGCTGATGACCAGCAGTCCCAAGGCCAGGAGTCTGTCTGCCTCCAGCACCAAGACTCTGAGCTTCTCCACCAAGTCTTTAAGTCAAGCTGCCAGCCGCAGCTCCAGCCTTCCTCCTAATGGAAAGGTAGGAAGGAATATTTCTTCACTGTAAATGAACACACTTTTAACACCTGTAAACTACATGACTCTGCTCATCAGACAAAACTAGATGAACCACCCAGTTTTAACGAGTGTGAGACCTTCCTCTGTGTGCCCTTTCAGTTTTACACCAGAAGAAACAGAGAACATATTCATAGATTATTCAATGAAAAATAATTCAAGCCGTCATGGCCTCTGTTTCACCTTCCATCCACCTAAGCCGTTTATCTGTTTTTTCAGCCCCAGAGCTCAGTCCAGGGCCCTCTGCAGCAGCAGGGGCCTTCCCCTGGATCCTGGTCTACCCAGTCTTTGAGCCGCAGTCGAGGGGGAGGCCTGGCTGCCAAGCTGCCTCTCCGGGCTGTCAACGGTCGAATCTCAGAGCTCCTCCAGGGAAGTGCAGGCTCCCGTTCCAGGAGTCATGCCCAGGGAGGAGGCACCGATCCACCTCCATCAGGAGAGGAAAGAGGAGTTGGAGGGGCAAGGTTAGTCAGTTTTACTTCATTTTATTTTACATCTCAAGCATTTTGTAGGACACCCTAAACTAAGAAAGTGATGATGGTCTTAAGTGCAAGCTGCAAAATCCAGAGTTTTGCTGCATGTCATTCCCTCTGCTTTTACAGTCAACTATTGGCTGGAAAAGGCAAAATGCGATTTATCCTATTTTCCTGTTCTCAGTGGAGGGGGAGCTGGAGCAGGAAGTGTCCTGGGAGAGGAGAGGGCAGCAGTGGTGCAAACGCTGCCCTCCCCCTACAGCAAGATCACAGCTCCCAGAAAACCACACCGCTGCAGCAGTGGCCATGCTAGTGACAACAGGTATAAGCTCAAGTTCATTGAGAAATTCAAAATTTTAACAAATACTTTTGGTGCCGCATAAAACACTTTTTTGATTTTACCTTTAACTGTGATCTAATTTTGCCTCTAACAGCAGTGTACTAAGTGGCGAGCTCCCCCCGGCCATGGGGAAGACAGCTTTGTTTTACCACAGCGGAGGCAGCAGTGGCTATGAGAGCATGCTGAGAGACAGCAGCGAGAACACAGGAAGTACCTCCTCCGCTCAGGACTCCCTCAGTGAGCACAGCTCAGCCACCACCTCCTCCAGGCGGAGCTCCAAGAGCAGCAAGAAGAGCAGGAGTAACACAGGTCACAATTAAACATTTAAATCTATTTTCTAAACATTGCTCTAATGACATTTACACAACATGGAAGGTGACAAAACAGACGAAAATTGAGGGAATTCATGTAATTTGCCTCGTCAGTAGAGCTACAGCATTAGTTTAGATAAGACAAAGCTATGAATGTGATCTAAATTATGTTTGTGTGAAAGAAATGAAACTACAAACACCCTGTGGCAACAAAAGCTCAAAGTCAACAAAATCAAATGAGAACTTAGTTTTCATGAATAAATAATTCACTTGTGAATCAGTGAATGCTTAATGCAAAGATGTGAAGATTTGCCCTGTTCCAGAGGTTAAAGCTTTGACAAAAGTTGACCAGAAGACTGCTAAAGCTTTAAAAAAAAAAGAAGAAATAAAAAGCTAAGAAAGATAGTGATAGAAAGAAAGAAAGAAAAAGACCTCTATAAAAAAGCACCATGAGATAACAATGAACAGGTGAGGGGAAAGTGAAGAAAGCTGTGGTTGCAGAAGGAGCCACGTAGGAAAGGTGACCCTGAGCACCCATCTGTGAAATGGTAAAGGGAATCTGCTGGAGTGGCCTGTAATGAATATATATTCACCAGAACACCACACAGAGAGGCTGCTAATGTGCGCGCCAAATTACACTCTGCTGGTTAACCATGAGGATGGATGTGTGCATAAAGTCAGACTGGACAGTGGCAGCTCTGTGAATTGGAGTAACCCTTTCCCACCCATGTGTGTGTGTGTGTAAGGCGCAGCCTCACCTCTAGATTCACTCTCATTTTCCTTAAACCACAACTGACTCTGAGCTTCAAAGAGAGCATTCACTGTCAAACTGTCACAAGAAGAGACAGAAAGGATGAATCTGTGTTTGCTGCACGTGTCCAAGATGGATACAACAATTCGGGCTGACAGAGTATAAATAGTAAGAGGAAGAAAGGGCAGATGTGCCGCAGACAGAAGCGACCGAAATGTTAATCACATCTCCAGCTGAGTCTCTCTTTGCGCTTGATTTCCATTAGATTGGATTCACAAGCTCTCTCTCAATTTTTCCCCCATGTCTCTACCAGACGTCATCTTTTTTCATCTATTCCTCTCACAACTTTTCAACCTCACATGTCCAGCTCTCTCCCCTTGCACCTTCTCTTCCCTGCAGACCTTCATTCGCCTCCGACTACGTAATGAAATACAAATGTCTCTGCTTGACCTCTCAGTGCCACACTGAGACCAAAAGACAGCTGCAACCTTATTAAAATCACCACTTTCTCTCTCTCACGCACCTTATCTCTCAGTTCCTGGTGAATCTGATAACTCTCATTGCTGTCGACATGGCTGGCAATTTCTATGCAAAGTGTGTGTGCACGTATGAGTGTGTGTGTTCATTCTAGCGTAGTGGGCAGATTAGAGAGTGACCTGCTACTCTTATCTATGAGCTTCATGAACAGAGACTAAACTTTTTATCTCGCGCCACACTCAATTTATCTGTTTCTCGTTCCCTTTCTGCTTTTTCAATCACTCAATACTTTTCTTTTGTTCTGTCCTTACTGCCTCGCTCCAGTGATTCATCCATTTCCCTCTCTCTCCTCTCCCACCCATGATGTCTCTCCTCAACTTACAATATTCTGTTTTTATATCCATGTCCTACCTTCCTGTTTTGCCCTGTAAGATTTGCCTGATAACTCGTTACTCTAACCGATTTCCGTAGGGGAGGGGAATCGATTTTCCCTAACCAATCACTAGAAACCAACGTGTCTGCCTGAATTTTGACAACAGCTTGACAACGTCATTAGTCCCGCCTGTGACGCTGATTGGCTAATCGTTAGTTCCCCCGTGGCGTTCATGGGATCGATTGCTTTTCAACCGAGAAACCGCTGTTTCATGTCATGAAGCTAGACTCCACCAACACGGTGGAGTGGGCCGATTCAAAGGTCTGGACCCGGGCAACTGTAAGATACGTATTCTGATGCACAGCAAATGGTATGGGGCCCTGCTGAGCACAAAGACACTTCAGCTGTACTGTATACATTTTCATGCTATGTGCCTGAGTGGTGAGAAAACAGCACTAAGCCATGTGGGCCCATCAATATGCGTTTATTATGTTAAATTAAAGGTATAGATTTATGTTTTGGGAAATACACTTAGTCGTTTTCTTTCTGAGAGTTAGACAAGAGGATCAATACCACTCTCATATCTGTCCATTTAATAAAAGGCTACAGCCAGCAGCCGTTAGCTTAGCTTAGCCTGGCTCTGTCCAAAGGTAACAACATCTGCCTACCTCTAAAGTCCGTCTGTCTGTCCGTCCCATTCTTGTGAAGGCAATATCTCAGGAACGCCTTGAGGGAATTCCTTCAAATTTGGCACAAACATAGACATTGATGACCATATTTCACAATTGGTCGGACTCAAAGGTCATTGTGACATCAAAATAGGGTTTTTAGCCATAATTTAATAAAGAATTGGGCGATTTCCGATTTCACACACGTTGACTGGGACGACACAATGAGTAAACAATAACTAGCAAAGTATGGGCTCTCCTCCATCTCATCCATTCTGCCTTTCACTTCTGGCCTCATTTTGAATTTCGAGCGTCATCACAATCACGTGACTGCAAACAACGTATTGTTGCGCGCCTAGCTAATCGTCTAAAAATACCAGGGGAAAACAAAAGCACCACATTTCGTGTAGCTATAAGAATCCATCTTTAGATAGTAATCAAGTAAATGTGTACCTGCTTAGCCAATACATCTATGATAGTCCTTCATTAATCAGTTCAACAATGTATGACAACAGTGATTCTAGTTTTACATGCATCAATAGAGCAGTGTTAGAATAAGCATTGATCCCAAGCATGATTGAAGATCGTCATTTCATCTTATTTGTTCTTTCAGGCCTCCAGCGTCGTCGTCTGATCCCAGCACTGACCTTGGACTCTTCATCCTCCTCACCTTCTCACCGCTCCTCCAAACAGGCCATCACTTCCTCTTCATCCTCCTCCTCCAGCCCAGGTGCATGC
This sequence comes from Enoplosus armatus, assembly GCF_043641665.1. Classification (NCBI taxonomy): domain Eukaryota; kingdom Metazoa; phylum Chordata; class Actinopteri; order Centrarchiformes; family Enoplosidae; genus Enoplosus; species Enoplosus armatus. The sequence goes on along the minus strand of NC_092180.1, from coordinate 18,835,811 downwards.
TGGGTAGATGGCCCACTGGGGCCCCCAGTTCCCTCAAACCTCCGGGCTGCGACTGCAACGACAGAAACCTTTGAGATTAAGGTGTACGAGATAGATGACGTCGAGCGACTGCAGAAGAGGAGAGACAAAGGAGGGAGCAAGGTGAGAGAGAGAGAAAAGAGGCGGGTGAGGCATGGGTGAGAGGAGGGAAGGACAGACAAACCTGAGCTTCATGGCGGCTGTAGCTCTGGGGGTAGAGCCAGGTGGTAGAGGGTTGGTGTTTTGAGCCCCATCTCCTCCTGTCTACATGCCAAAGTGTCCTTGAGCAAGACACTGAAACCCAAATTGCTCCTCATGTATGCGTGGGGGGAAAAAAATAAGTCATGTTGGACAATAAGAGACATAATGTGAGTGAGATGAGAATAGAAATGGACCTTAGGGGAAGGGAGGAAAGAAATGAAAAGAATCTCTGTGAGTGTGTCTTTATAGTAAAGGTGCTTATTGTCAGTAAACACACAAATGTACCTTGCAGCACTTTAAATGTTGATAATGATTACACTTAACAATAACAAGTTATTTCCGGACCACAGTTTCAGTTGTGGTGTTAAAGTGCATCTGTCTTAAAGAAAATGCAGAGAAAATGTTTGCAATCCCCTCGAAACGGGATTATTCACTACAGTTTTCCCTCAATGTTGTGGATGTCTGCGAGAATTACAGACACGGCATAGACAGATCAGACTAAAATACCCCAATCTCCGTAAAAGTAACTCATTCAAATACAGTTGAGCTAAAGGAAGGGAAAGGGGTGTAACCAGAGAGAGTAACAGTGTGGAAGAATGTCCCTCTATGGAAGGAAGGAGGGGGAGCAAAGAAAGCAGGAAAGGGTTAAAGAAAGGCGACAGTGTGTGAGGAGAATATACTGTGTGGCGAGGGAGAGTGAGGAATGGATGTGGGGAGAAAATTAAATAAAGTGGAGAGAGCCAAAGAGCAGAAAAAAAGAGGCCCAGAAGGCAGGAGGCATGTTGCACTTGATGTCAGTGAAATTGACTTGAATAAATAAGAGTTGTGGGAGACATTAACAAGCATGAAGTGTCCTGTTGGACACTGTTGCTGGAGAACAAGAGGAGGAAGCTGGAGAAGAAAAAGTAAGTTGAGTTTTAAAAATACAACAGTAAGGATTTTCAAAAAATTAATGAATCAACATTAGCTCTTCGTTCTGTGTGAATAGTGTAATAGTAGTTTTTCTTTCAAGTAAATCTACATTTATTCCCCTCTGTGTTACTTCTGAAGTATCATTTAAGAAATTATTAAAAATTCCCAAGATTTAGCAGAATACAGAGTGGGACTGTAAAACTCGTGAAATTGTTGCAAATGAATGCCTGGTGCAGGTTTCCGGGTCTCCACTTTTATATAGTCAACAGGGAAGGGAGCATTGTGAGCTTTGGGAAAGAGGGTGGGAGGGAAAACCATGAAATATAGATTTTCCCAGCAGTGGCCTTAAGAAAGCCACTTAACCCCCGACTGCTCCAGTGAAGCTGCTCAGTGTCCGAAAGTGTCCGACTGCGGTCACACTGAGAGCCGATGTAGTGTGAATGTAAGTAACTGTGTGAATGTTAAGCAGGCCGCTGCTGAAAGAGAGCCGCGTGTGTTTCACAACACACTAAACAAAGGTGAATAAAATCCATATCTGCCTGTCTGTCCTCTCTCTGCGTGTCAGGAGGTGGTGTACGTCAGTGCCAAGCTCCGTCTGTTGGAGCACCGTCAGCAGAGAATCAGTGAAGTTAGAGCCAAGTACCAGTGTCTGAAGAAGGAGCTGGAACAAACCAAACAGTACCTGATGCTGGAGCCACACAAATGGACCACCGAGTGTAAGTAGGACATGGACACATCAGGGAGTGTGTGTGTGTGTGTATATGTATGTATGTATGTATGTGTGTGTGTGTTTGAGATGATTAATGAGAAAGGCAAACATCCATATTATAAGTTATCAAGCATATTTGGCTCTAATTTTTCTTGAGTGTAATAATAGTTTCATCCAATTGCTTTGTTTTTGTTTGTTTAAAAAAGGTTGAGAATAACTGTTCACATAACCAATTGCTGTCTAAAAATACTCTTTGAAATAAGAATAAGGCTGGAGTTATTTTATATTTTTGTTATTGTCAACAAATCCAATGAAAAGACCAAAACCAACAAAGCATCAGTCAGTCTCAATACTCAAGACCTGTTCGTGGCTTGTGGCCTCAAGCCCATTGTTTTTCTTCTGAAGACGCAAATAACTTTGAAAATGAGTCACAAATAAATATTTTCATTTTTAAAAAGGCTCAGTCATTTCCTAAAACAGCTGGGCACAGTAGTTGTTGGCAAGCTTTACTCGAACAGGAGTAAATAGTGCATTTGTTTGGGACTGTTTCCAGCTGCGGATTAACACACAGTTGGGGCTCTAGTGAGTATTTACAGCAGCAGGTGGATGTGAGATCAAATCAAAATAAACCACAGTGCCTGTGTTGTGATGAAGAAACATAGCACCCAGTGCAACAGTGTGGCTCCCTGATTTGAATAGTTTTTGGACAACAATGGAGCTCTATGACACAGAGGAGTAAGATGTTATCAGGCTATAAGAAAAATATATCTTTTAAAATGATTTATGTAGTCATAAATAAAGTCTATTCATATTTGTTTTCTTCCTGTCTGTCCATATCCAGTTGAGCTACAGCAGGCCTACGAAGTGGACTCTCTGGAGTATTTGGAAGCTCTGGAGACAGTGACGGACAAACTGGAGACCAGAGTCAACTTCTGCAAGGCTCACCTCATGATGATCACCTGCTTTGACGTGTCCTCAAGACACCGGTAGACAGATGTAGGGATGGAAACACACAGCTGGACTCAATTAGATGTCGACATTTGGACCCTTTGCCCCCTGATGAATCAAACACCTTTAGAAATTATCTCCTAGACAAATCAACATCTCATTGGATGACTGGATAGTTGGAAAGGGGGATACAGGGATGGACCGACCGCTTGATCCTGCATGTCATCTTCATGTTTCCTCCAGATGTAAGTAGGCTGAAGGACAGATGGATGGCGAGATGGAGGGATACAAGGAATGGAGATATACAGAGATTTATAACAGGCCACCAGACAAAACATTGAACAGCATCTAATTGGACGGGCAACTTTGAATCAGATAAGTGTGGCCGCCCAAAAGGGGGCAGACAGACGGTTCTGAGTCTGAAAAGAAACATCAAAAATAACCAAGTGAACAATTGGACTGCTGAGACGCCTGAGTCAAACATTTAGGAATGTATGGAGGAGAAAGGAGTGGAGAGAGGAACAAAATCTGCCAATTTTTAAACAAAGAAGGATAAAGAAGAGGCACAGGAGAGGAGAAGAACAACTTCTCATCTCCCATCATTTTAGAAGAGCACTTTTAGAGTTTACACAGTCGGGAGCCAGCGGCTGTAAATACAGAGTGCTGACGACAGAATGGTCTGGTATTGTTGTGCAGTTACTAAAAGAGAGTGACCAAGAGAAAGACAGGAGGACAAAGAAAAATGATTTAGATAAAGTGCCTTGTGAACATTTCAACAATACCAAGACCAGTTCTCTTTCTCTCTGAATTTGTGTACATGCAGTAAGTATGGTGCTAGCATAGAAAGAAAAACACATACAAAAGATCAGTGTCCTTGGAAAATCTTAGAATTTGTTTATGATATAGTAAAACATCACATTTAGAAATGGCTATAAATTCAAAGTTTGAGTGGTCTTTGGTACACTGCATGAGAGATTAGACTAAACGTAAACTGGATCGAACTAAAAAAGTGAAAGAAGACCTACAGAACATGGAGACTAAAATCAAGTCCTCTTTAAACCAACAAAACTAGTGCAAGGACCAAAAACGTACATGATTTTTCCAGGACACAGAGTTATGTGTGTTTAAACAAAGAAAAAAAAAAACACTATCGCTAGTTTCTTGTGGTGGTTGTTTTCACCTGGAGTTCACTCACAAACGGAGCACATCTGAAGTTTGACCCTCTGGGGCATACGCACAGTGTGTTTCCCCCTGATATACATGTGATGGCTTTTTCATGTTCACTGAGCAATGAAACGTCTGTGTCACGTAGGAGTGGAAATGAAAATGTTTTTTCTCTGATCCAGTGTGAAGTACATCCACCGATCGACTTGGCTGACTGTCAGACTGACTGACTGACTGACAGGCAGACTGTCTGTTGTTTGTATCTGTGTTGTTCTGCTCTATTCTAAAAGAAACTGAATGATCCGTCAATGTGTGTGTTTTATAATAAGGTATCCTTTTTTATTTGAGTGCAATGGGACCATGTAGAGACGATATATGACAGTAGGGTAATGAAAATAGGTCAAAGAGATTTTTAAATTATAAGGAAGACACAGGTACAGGACAAGCTCGCTGATATACAGTGTTAAAATGTCCTCCTTTCCAAAGTAGTGAATTTAAACTGGAAATACTTATTTGAGACTACAATTATGGTTACAAAAAATATAAAATATATATATAAAGGTATGAAAGAGACCTAAAGAAAGAAAACGACAATGACCAAATTAAGAGGCAAAGATCTCTGCCTGGTTCCATTTTTTGGACGGATAGCAACACTTATGATTTGTTAATATTATTATCTATGGTGCTTGAGATGTTTATGATCTAAATGTTTGTACAAATATAAATATATGAAAGAGCCTGTTTCCCTCTGAAATACAGAACAATACCCTTCGAATGCTTCTTCTACATCGCTGTCATCTCGTCTGTTGTGCTCGACATCACCACCCTCTCCTCCGGATGCCTTTTGCCCAGCGAGCAGAGAGCATTCTGGGAGATCCTGTTTGTTGTCTGACAGGTGAAAGGAGGAATAGACACCGACTTCACAGTGGAAATGCTGTAATGATATTGGTATGATTTGTCAAAAGCGTCATAGTGCTAAATTTATCCTAATAGATGAAACTCAGCTTTTATCATTTCAACCGGACTGACACAGAAACAGGAAACGACTTTAAATGTTTACGGTCTTGATCTTCTCATGGCTACATAAAGAGGAAACAGTCATTCATTTCATGTGGCGTACATCTGCAGTGATGAGCCACGAGATAATCTGGTGGGAAATTAACCCGGAAACTAAGATGCTTTTGACAGACAGGAGGCGAGCCCTGTGACATCTCTGATCGTTTCAGTTCACCGTGCCAGTCATGAATGAAGGTTTATTTATTTGAGCTCAGGAGAGCCGAGCCGCTTAGTATTATGTTCTTATTTATTTACACCTTATGAGCTTAAAAGTTACTATGCATTTAAGAAAAAGAAAAAAAAACTGTAAATACTTTGCTGAGACCATGTCATATATAAATATATATACTGTACACATATCACATATAAGCTCATTTTTATTTTATATATTTTCTGTTGACTTTATTTGCTCCTGTTGTTCCTGTTGGAGGTTGTAATGGAGTTTGGGTTTCCTCAAACATTCACACCCAAGGTAGTTATGTGGTTCCAGCACAACAGGAATTTCAGCCGATTAGATGCAGACGAGAACTTAAAAAAGGTTTTTTACACGTGAAGAAGAAAACTGTTCAGTATGAAGACAATTGTGTTGTTTCAAGTGAAAAGCCAGTATATTCTGCAGTATTAACCACAGCCTTGTGTAATTAGCAGTGGATGTTTTGGGAAGCCCAACCTCTGGATGAGCTAAACAACCAATACTTGTTTCCAGATTTAAGATGCTACGTGTGACGTTTCTTCCCTGATGTGTCACTGCCAAATTTACTGTGGTAGCACTTTATAATTCTAGCAATAATTGTGACAAACACCTGAGGTTTTGGTGGCCCCCATATTGTTTATAGCGAAACACAATAGTCCATTTGTTCCTTTTTCCATCAGAGGCAAACCATGCTAAAAGGGATGCACTCATTGTCAGGTGCTTGAAATAAAATGATTCACCAAATGCCATCTGTTATATCAGGTTGGAGGGCAAAAAAAACACACAGTCTAATGAACAAATCGACGTATGTGCTGTTTGTGTTTGTTTTTACTGGAGTATCCGAGAATTATAATGTGTTATCTGGAAACCTGACACATAGCATCTCTAAGTTTTTAAGGTGTGTGTTAAAGTCTGGGTCAGAATACATTTTTCAGAAACAGATTTTATCAGTAGCAGTAAGACACTTTGAGTTCTGATCAGTTGTAAGACAGTGGCTCAGTGGTTGAATCATCTCTATATAACTGATTAAAACCAGTTTGTGTGTGTCCGTTAAAAGTGCCAATCTGTTGAGAATGAGTTATTTCCTGTGAGAATTACGCAGGGTTACGACACACACTGTGTTTCACTGTGTGTGTGTCGTTTCCATGATTCAAGACTGCGATCATAACGTCCTCTGCAGATTTACTGTTTTTGAGAAATGTGGTCTGACACGTTGTGTTGATGGAAGAGCAAGCTGGAGGGATGTAAATAAAGAAATGTATTGAAAGAGTTTCACATGTGATTCTTCATTCTTTGAACATAGAAAAGTCGACACAGTACCAGCCAGACGTCCGGCATGCGGTCTGTCCCAATCCCAATGAAATACCCACATTTTGAATTATGACTCAAACACATTCTTCTTTCATTTTTCATCTATTATTTGTTTTGGGGTTCCTGTGTGCATGGAGACAATACCAGACAGTATTTTTGGTTTAATTTGTGCCATATATAATACACGTGTTGCAGTCACTTTCTATTTGGGAAAACACAGTTATTTCACTGTCATGTAAACTACTGTTCAATGGTTCATTTGTTTCTTCAGGGATGTTTTGAATTTGTGTGGTTATTTGCCAGGTTATTTCTGCCAGAGATGGCCAAACCCAGTCACCCCATTCAAGAAAACACTGATCAGCTCAGAGGGACTGTTTCCACTGCAGCCTCCTGTCTCAGTCAGCTGACTCTGCCTAGAAACTATAATCCTGTGAACAATTGAGATATCTGTCTCATGTCACTTTGTCACAAAAATATTGGAAAAGTCTCCTTCCAAAGGGAGATAACCAGGCAAACGTGGCTCTCTCATAATATTCTTATTGGCAAATTAATTCTAGGTAGAGAAATACAGCAGAGCATTTTGGATATTGCTAACATACATCATGTAATTTTACACGTGGTGCTTCAAGGAAGGATGTGCCTGTAGATATCACTTAGTTTCCAATGTATGTGAATGTGTGTGTGTGGACATGTATTACTCATGTTGTGGGGACATACATCTAGTCACAGTCACATTGTGGGGACTCGCCTTCCCTTTGGGGACACAACGAAAGTCCCCGTAACGTAAATCATTTTAAGGGTGAAGACTTGGTTTAGAGATAGGTTTAGGCAAGTAGTGGTTATGGCAAGTCTCCAGGAAATTAATGTAAGTCAATGTAATGGAAACACGACTCTGTGTGTGTGTGTGTGTGTGTGTGTGTGTACCTTTACTAGCCTGTAGGCAGCTTTCTTGGTGACATGGTGCCCTGTTGAGCCTGCTTTGATCACCCACGCTCAGCAGGGAACAGGAAGGAAGGAATGGGAAAAAGAGGGAGATAATAGATGAGAAATGAGAGAAGAGAGAATAATAAAGGTCGCAAAAGGGAAATGCAAGAGGGAGATAAGTGAGAAAGAAGTAAAGGATTACATTTTAGAAGAGAGGGAGAAGAGGGAGATGAGGTGTGGAAGAGCTGAACCAGTGCAAGAGAAATAAGATGGGTGAGGTTAGGGAGGACAAAATAGGGAGACAAGTGAATTCAGGTAATAAAAACATTTAATTAAAACATGAGAGCAAGAGAATGATCTGCTGGGTAATTTTTGACAAATAATGTGCAATCACCTCTCACCAAATGGGCTATTGCTCTCTTCTGAGCTCACCTATTCACTAAAACCACGTCGCTTACCTCAGGCAAGAGTTTAATTCCCTGCCCAGGATAGCGAGACTAATTTCCTTGCCGAAGTCCAATGTTCTGTGTTGTTGTAGTTCCTGAGATTGGTAGCTAATTTGATAATTGTGAGGTCCACTTAGCCTTTGTCTTGAGGTAATCTTGTTTTATAAAGTGAATCTTCTTGGTAGTTCCCTCTCTTCTCTAACTGCCTAAAATAGCCATTTGTGGATTTAGACCACTTTAGTATGTGCTGGGAAAAGGAAAATGGCTGAACATAGCATACTAGAAAGTGTATTTATTTATCTCACTGACTGGGGTCAGCTCAGAAAGAAAAAAGCCATGTGTAAATCTTTACTCTCAGTTTACAAATCCGTGCTCACAGTTTATAAACCGTGCTCTCGGATTCATAATCCGTGCGCAGTTTACAAATCCGGTCTTTTAGCAAAGCGACGAGTTTGACTGGAAGAAATGAAATATTAAGAGGATGAAAATAAAACAGATGCATAATAATGTTAGTTAGCCCAGCTCCAACTAAAAATGAATGACTATAATCTCACTAAAAGCATTTTACTGTTTCCATCCGGTTTGGAACTAGGAACCCACGTGGGCACGGTTTACACATTGTCCCACGAATGCAAAAAACATGGGCACGGATTCTGAATAGAGCATGGTTTACAAACTGTGAGCAGGGATTTGTAAACCCAGAGTACAGATTTACACACATGGCTCTTTTTTTTTATATTCAGCTGACCCCAGGGGGACTATTTTCATAGTTTCATGTTCACATGTGAAATATATTTCACTCCTAACACGTAAACAAGGATTTCACAATAGCTAATGTGGCAACTTAATACTCTTCTCCAGAAATAAGTTTAGTCGTTGTAACTCATGTAATTCTATTATACAAAGATCTATTTTGAAAAGTAAAAACATTTGTAACAAGTCTAATATCAACTACTACAGCCATGGTGCGGCTCTGTGAGGCTGCACTTAGGCACAGCGGTGCTAACGCCAGCATTACCATGTTGACCATTTTGGTTTTGCGCATTTGCATGCTAACATTTGCTAGTTAGCACAAAACACAAAGTACAGCTGGGGAGAGTTTTGCAAGTATCAAGTCATAAAGCAAAGGAATCATCCTCTGGGGACCGAGAACGTTAACCATGAACAACAATCACTGCAAAAGAAAAAACAACTTCCAGTTCAAAGGGGCTCTTAGTGATGTTTAAATGTGGGCAGGTAGCTGCAATAGAGGCAGTCACTATTCAGTTCAATAGTCCTTTGGTTTTAAGAGCCTGCTTTGATTATGAAGAAGCCCAATCAAAGATGAAAAAAAGATGGAGGGGTGATGAGGACATGATGAAGCTGTGGGGTAACATGGAAATATGGTTTTGTCTCTCACTTTTTCATTCTAAGGTAAGATTACTCATGAATATATGGTAATATCCATCAACTCCTTATCACTAAACCCTGAAACACAGGAAGATAATTGAAAAATGATACCTGGGATAAAATCTACCATCTCTGGCTGTTGAAACCTTGAAACAGCAGCATCTCTCTGTATAAGGAACAAGCAGCTGAGATTTAGTCGTCATCAAATGTCCATCGCTGCTTCTTAGTGGTGGGTTTACATTTGGATCAGAGATTGTGGAATTAATTAAAGGCACAGTAAGGATGGATGCGGAAGATGTGAAGATAAAGGGGGGGGGTGAGAGATGGTAGCAGGGATAGCATAAAGGTGAGGTGGTGCAGGGGGAGCCACACAGAGAGGGGGAGTGTCTCTGAAATGAGAGTGAAAATTGAAAATGGGGGAGAGTAAATGGTGAGAGGGGGTGAGTGAATGAAGAACCACTCAGTGTCCTTTTTGTGATTGGCTCAGGCTGCCTGCAGAGACACGCAGCGAAAGCGAGAGACGAAACGCTGGCGAATAGTGAATTTAATTTGAAAGCCTTTGGGGATTGAGAGACAGAAAATGGGGGAGAGACAGAGAGTGACAGAGGGGGAGAGACAGAGGGTTATGGTTAAGCTACAGTAAATCTAATTTAATGGCCGTTAAGAGGTGAGAGAGGAGAAAGGGAGAGAGCGAGAGACAGAAAGCATCAGAGCCAATGAAGTGAGAAATGGAGGTATGAACAGCAGTATTGTAGCATGGAATCTTCCACACACCATTCAGTCCACTTGTGTCATTGCTGCATTACTCCATCTTCACATCCATTTCATTTCATCTCCTCAAGAAACAATTAACAAAAGGCTTTTCTCTTTTCTTCACACATCCATCGATCTATCCATTCATTTTTTGACGCTTATCTGGGGCTGGGTTGCGGTGGCAGCAGGCTAGGCAAGTTAGTCCAGACGTCACCTCTCCCAAGCAATGTTTTCCAGCTCCTCCTGGGGGATCCCAAGTCGTTCCAAAGCCAGATGAATTATGTAATCCCTCCAGCGTGTTTTGGGTCTACCCTGGGGTCTCCTACCAGTTGGACAGGTCCAGAAAACCTCCAAACGAAGGCGCCCAGGAGGCATCCTGATCAGATGCCCGAACCACCTCAACTGACTCCACAAGAGGAAGCAGTGGTTCTGCTCCAAGCTCCCTCTGAATGTCTGAACTCCTCATCCTATCTCTAAGGGTGAGCCATGTGGAGGAAACTTCGGCTGCTTGTATCCATAATCTCAGTCTTTTGGTCACTATCCAAAGCTCGTGACTATAAGTGAGGGTTGGAACGAAGATCAACTGGAAATTCAAAAACTTGCCTTCTGACTCAGCTCCCTCTTCACCGCGACAATCCGGTACAACGTCCGCATTACTGCTGCCGCCGCCCCACTCCGTCTGTCGATCTCACGCTCCAGAGCCATGGCCTCAGACTTGGTCTGATTAAGCCAAAAGAGCCACATCATCGGCAAAGAGCAGAGATACAATATGAAGTTCCCAAACTGGACACTCTCCTCCCCCCTGCTTAGCCTTGAGATCCTGTCCATGAAAATCACAAACAGAATCGGTGACGAGAGACAACCCTGGTGGAGGCCAACGCCCACTAAGAACATGTTTGACTTCCTGCGGAGAATACACACACACACACATTGGGGAAAAATATCTTTGAGAACTTGTTGTTGCTGCCATAGTTTCTATAATTACTGTCAATAATTAAAAAACTAAAATATCTTATGCTGAATAACATTGAACAGGGAATAGTTCACTGCGGACTAATCCAGGACGGATGAAGGATTTGAAGTTTCGAACATATCGATTATTCCAGTACTGAGAGAGCAAAAAGTGTCAGAAAAGCAAAACCTTTTATTTGTAACCTTAAAGGAAACATATTATCACTCTAATCCTCCCATAACCCATAGAAACACATAGAAACACACACACGCACACACACACAGGAAGTGCTGTCATCAGTTTGCAAATGATAGAATTTAGGGATTAACATGGGAAGTGTGTGTGTGTGTGTGTGTGTGTGTGTGTGTGTGTGTGTGTGTGTGTGTGTGTGTGAAACACATTACCACATTCCATCACAGACACACTCTGGGCTTAACTTGGAAGTCACACACTGTAACACACAACAACATGGATTAACATGGGAAGTGTGTGTGATGGATAAGAGGAAAGATGGATGTTTTGAAAACCTGACTTTACTAAAACAACACACACGCATGCACGCACACACTCATCTCTCATCTAGATGGTATGTACAGATTAAACACAGGAGACAGAGGCCTACAGGTTCTCTCTCTCACTCTCACACACACACACGCACACACACACACACACACACACACACACACACACACAGGGATCTTTTACTTCGTATGTCCGTATACTTGAACAGACCAGAAAGGGGATAATTTTTTGATGCATCTTTGGGTACGGGTTAAAACAAACAAGATACACTGTGTTGATTAGTGAGTGCTAGGTGTATTTTTGAACTTTGGACAGAGCCAGGCTTTGCTGTTTCCTTATATTTTCAGTCTTTACTGCATGCTAAGCTTGGCTAATCGCTCCATAGTAATGCAGACATGAGATCCATATTTATTTTCTAATCTCACTCTTGAAAAGAGAGCCTGCAAGCACATTAATCAAAATATTGAACTATTCCTTTGAAAGGGATTGCTAGTAGAGTGAGTCCAGACTGAATTATCTGAGCAGCAATATGATGGATTGCTGTGAAACTTGAACCACCGTGAGGTTGACGTTTGTGCTTTTTAAGGAAACAATTTAACAACTGTTGGATGGATTACCATTGAATTTGCTACATTACATACAATTTGCTGATAACTTCTGTGATTCCTTAACTTTTCATTTAGCGCTACCGTCAGGCCAAAATCTCATTTTGTCCAATACTCTGGTTTATAACCAAATATCTGCAAAAACTAATTAAATTCCCGTCAGCCTCAGCGTTACTATATCATGTGACAATATGCGATTGTGAACATAGTAAACATTATAACTGCTTATAACCATCGGGCTTAAGTGCAGCTTCACAGAGGTGCTAGCATTGCTGTAGACGTTTGTCTTGTTTAACTGGGTATAACAAACATTAAGCAATTTCATTCAGCTTTTACAACATGAAAAACATCAAAACAATTTAACCAAGACAATTCCTGATAAACTACGTGAGACAATTAAAAACCAGGCTGTAGATATACTCATTTTAATTTATGACATTCACCAGATGTAATTTACAGTAGGTAACATTTCTCCACTTTTTGTTCATACTACAAATCAGATGATTGGGATTGATGAATATTAACTAATAATATTAAGACTTTAAGAAATTAGGAGAGAAAGTGAAATTAGTCCAGTAAATTACATGGACAAGAGTCAGGTAGCGTTTTGTTTATGTGGCTGTGTCTCAGTGGCTGCTGGTTGATCGTTGAACCATCTCAGTGCGACATTCTTCCATCTTCATCAATAGATCGGCAGTCATGGGGTGATCGTCACCGTGGGTCGGCTTTATGATTTGATAGGCCTGGGAAAGGAGAGATGAACATGTTTACAGTGTGTCTCAGATGTCATTCCTGCTATCGCTGGAACAACGTGGGACTGTGCTGAGTACACTGTAGTTGAACGGATGTAACTCTGCAAAACATGTTTAAAAAGGAAACGTTTGTAATTATTTTAATGTAGCTAATGTCTCCAAACCGCTGCAATTGACTTGTGAATAAAATGTTATAACTGATAGGAATGATGGACAAAATAATGAAAATAAGACCATCGCTGTACAAACTATTGTCAGTATTTCAGCCCTCACACCTGTTTGAATGTGTCCAAAGCGTCCTCAATATGTTCCAGGTAATGTTGCAGCTTTCCAACTCTCATCAGCTGGACTCCATGGACCGGATGGGGATCAGGGTAGTATTGTCTTTAGAAAGGAGAGACAAAGAGAAGATGAAAACAGAGGGAGAGACGTGGGTCTTCTGTTGGTTAATAGATTTACTAACACATATCTCTCAATCAATGTATCTAAATATTATTGTTTTTACTCCTTTTATGCAGTTATTCTTCTGGTATCCCACATGTGAATTTGCTGAAAAATGCTTTATACTGTTACTTAAATTACTATTTTTATCTAAGCTCAAAGAGGAGGCATTAATACTTCATCTTATCTGAAAATGACCAAGCAGAGACTTATAAATCATAAACGACTGTATGAGTGTCTTCATAACTTGCTAATCTACCAATTGACCCATTGATTTCCGGCCACTTATCCAGGCCCAGGTCAAGGGGAGTCAGCAGGCTAAGCATATTGCCCAGACATCCATTACCCCAGCCCCGTTTTCCAGCTCCTCCTGGAAGATCCATGACTTATGCAGAGGCAGCTCTCCTTCTGGTTATACACAGCTGGATGGCTTCTACCAACAGTCCTGTCACCTCATATTCCCATAGTACCGCCCAACGAGACACCCAGAGGAACACGATAAAAAAACATATACATCCAAACTCCCGTCACCCCTCTGGTCTCCTTGCAAGAGTAAAGAGCTGGTCCTGTGTTGCATGACCAGTAGATATTCCACATTACTCCTCATGAATTTGAAGTTTGACAGTTGTCCTCAATCTCCTTTCTAGCACCTCAGCGGCATAAGCTTTCCCAAGGAAGCTCAGCAGTGTGATGCCCCAGTAATTGTAGCACATTCTCTGGTCCAATTTCTTTAAACATGGGAACCACCACAGGCACTGTCCTTGAACTCCACATGACACAAAAATGACGAGATGACATTTTGGAATGAGGATCGGCAATGAGGATTTTATTCTGTGCAGCTTTACAAGGAATGCATCTGACTGAACAATTTGAAACCGTGCATACGTAAGTAACTGTTGACATCTTTAACCATAATAGGCAGCCACAAAAAGCCAGTTAAAGCAAACTATTCATTACATGATGAACTTCGATCACTTTTAAATGGAAGTGTACACTAGTGGCAACAATGTGAAAAATATGTACTTTAACTTAATCACTTTAATTTGCCAGTTTGCTCTCTGTCACTGTGAGGCCTGAGGCACTCCTCTTACATTCACAGCATGGACAGCAGACAACAAGACAGATGATTAAACGGACAAGACAAATAAAATATGCTCTGCCAGTCTGTGTCTGTATAAAAGTGTGATGCATATACAAGCAGGAGTGGGTGAGAAAGAGGAAAAGAAAAAAGAGATTATTCAAGTATGTGCAGGTGTGCATTATGCATGTCTCTGTTTCTGTTGTCTGAATATACCTGCCTGTGTGGGTGTGTCTGCATGTTTGTGCGTTTTGCATGTTTGTATCTGAGTTCCCACTCCTCTACATTATTTGCCATCGTAGCCCTTTCATTTTATTACTTTTCATTCCAGTTTCACTACTTTAACACACAGACAGACAAGCACAACTAACACTGCACATATTCCCATGATACATGCACAAAACCAACATGTAGAAAGACACAGACACACAAACGCATACTGTATATATTTATATATACACACACACGACTGTAGTGTACTGACAAGCACGTACACAGTGGATCTGTATGTGTGCACTCTGTCACCTCAGTGAAAAATATACAGAAAGAGTGAGTGCTGCCTGACATCTTTTGATGCCAAGGTTTTGATCAGTAATGTGTATCCATGGTGACAGAGCCAGAGTTCTGATCAGCCTGATCAATGATTTTGACATTAAGAGACTCCCACAGCCCTCACGGACACAGGCACACGCACAGTGGAAAACATTTCCATATGATCTGTTTTTAATCTATTTAGCCACTTTGTTCATCTAAAATGCAAATAATTGTGTGACAAATGGATTTGTATTTGCATGTGTGCATACAAATGGATACGCATTGATGCTTAATGATACGCATTGATGCTTAATGATACACACTGACGGTTAATGACCTTTGTAGAGACAGTACACCCCACATACATGTATAAACATACATGCTTTCAAGAGACAGTTCACACACAAACACAGAACTGGGACATTCCCTGTCCTCTAAAGATAAATACACACCAGGGACCTTTAGGAAGCAGCTTTGTTGTTGGTTAACACTGGAGTTCTCAAAACACTCATTTACCCGACTCTACTTGTCATTTATCCTCTTTTCTTCTCCACCCCCTCCTCTAATCTCTCCTTCCTTTCCCTATTTCACATCTCCTTTGCTCTGCTCCTTCCTGTTTATATTTGTGCTTTTTGCCCCGCTAGCTGCAGGGATTAAAATTGGTGATGTCGGTCGGTCGGTTGGTTCCTTCTCTCCTCTGCTGCGCTCCATTCATTCCTCTCCTCTCTCTCTGTTTTCTCTTGATTACACATGCAAAATGTTATCTTTATTTTATATAACTACTGTAAGACGGCATTCAAATGCTCGCTGACAAAGCACACTGAGACACAAACCCCACTCCATTTACATTTCTTGTGGCTCTCTCTCTCTCTCTCTCTCTCTCTCTCTCTGACACACACAAACAAAAACAGCTGTAAGTAAACACAGACAAATGAATACACACATGCACACCGGCTTTAATGTATGAGTGTGCATGTATGTAAGCTGTGGTTACACATGCACACAAAGATAAGGTCAGTGTGAATCCACTTCCCACTCCTGGTGTATTTGCCAGATTTAAACAAACCACAACAGGGTCAATATGCTATCACATAAATAGATAGAAAGTAAAAATAAATAGAAACTGCACTGCATCTGCTAATAACAGAACATTCATCTTAATTATTTCTTTATGGACTGAAAACAGCAATTTTAATCAACTAAAAGGTTTTGATTCAAAAGGAAAATCTGTTAGCGAGTGAAATCAAAGTTAATGAACAGCCAGAGTGATTTAAAGCTCTATAGCTTCTTTGATAATTTTCCAGCTGACTTCTCACTTACAATGCTTACAGCCCATTTGTTCATACCTTCAAGCCTAACTGAGCTACTAACTGGCAAGTCTACCAATTACAGAGGTGGTCCCCAATCCTGTGGTTGAAATTGAATCATTAAACAGGAAGTTCAAAGACTAAACCAACAGCATTAGTCCTCCATGAATAATAACAAGTTACAATATTGATTTAATTACCAAGCCAGTGATTCAAGCTGCCATGACATGCAAACACACACATCAACACCAAACTCCAATTATATTTCCTCTTTGCATATAGAACCACACAGCAATTAAAATAATTTCATTAGCTTGCTGTCTCCTGAATTCTCCCGTCCTTTTTTTCCCCGGGAGAGTAAATTGAAGGGAAATACGGTCTTGCCGTATGCAGCTAGTTAGAAAGCCATAGCTCTCGGCTATGAGTAAGAGAAGGGGCAAGAAGGAGAAATTAATAGTTGTGGAAAAGTGTAGCATTTCCAGGCAAATGCAGTGGAACTAATGAGGCTCTTGTTTGGAACAAAAGATGCACGGCCTGCTGTTAGTGAGTGGGAAACATGGATTATCTTCCTAAGTAGAGAACCGAAGAAGAAGAACGGAAACGTGGAGGAAAGATTAGCTGTGAGTATTCTGCTTAATTGTATTTTGTGTGCAAATTTCTTCAATTTCTTTCCTAACTTGTTAATGATCTTGCGACCTCTTATATTTATCATGCAACCCCTTGGCAGGTCCTGACCCACCGGTGTGGAACCACACTGATATATATTTATATATTTATTTTCACAGTGCATCCAAACATTAGGACACCCCGGGGTGCTCTTTCACATGAGTTATGTAAAACTCTCACACTACATGCACTTACGTTGCTCATCAGTTTGTGGTTTTCAAACAGGAACTATTTTGTGACGGGTTGGTAAGTATTATTTTGTATACCTTCTTTTACTCAACGTGTCTTCTTCTCCTTCAGTCAGAGAATGGAAAGAAAAGTGCTGTGATGGTTTTAAAAGATTTTATATTTCACATGCTCCCACCAACAGATCCATGAAGACTGACAACGTGGGTGCACTTCACTGGTCTACCGAGGCCACTGTCGATGCAGAAATCTTGTGTGAGAGATTTCTCTCTATAAAAATGCTGAATGTTATTGCAAAAAGGGTGCATCTAGAGAGAGAAGTCCTTGTCGGTTTTTTTTCCGAGGGACCAAAAACCAGAAAATAATGAAGCTGTGCATTGCTGAGAAAGTTTTAGCTCTCTATTAGTGCTGCAAATCTCAATGGGATGTCACATTTAAAAAAAACAATATTAAGCAGCAAAATACATCTAGAGAGACAACGTAAATCAAAATAGCTGTTAAGAGTTTTTCAGTCTGGAGCTTTACTTTATGTGCATTCACGTATTCATGAATGTGTGTGTGTGAGAGCATGTCGAGAGCAGTAAACTATGTGCAGCATGGAGACATTCAATAAGCCTGGTGTGTACAGCCTGCAGCAGGTGTGCATTATCTGCACACAAGCGCAGGGAAAAACCCTCTCTATACATCACAAACTGAATAGAAAAACTGAAAAAAGACCTGCAGAGAGAGTGAGAGAAGAAAGGAATACAGAATGAGGGGAAGGACAGGGGAAAGATGGAGACAGAGAGCTCCTGCAGCTATCTTTCTTCCCTGCCATCTGAAGAGCCCAGAGGAAGATAGGAGATGAATATGGAAGATCCTCCTCCCACTCTCTCTCTCATTTCTCTCCTGAATGCCTTTCTCTTCCCCTCTTTCTTTTTCTTTCATCGTTGTCTCCCCAGTGCATTCCTCTAGATCTCTTTTTGTCCATTTTCCTCATTTTATACCTCACTTTTTTCTGTTTCCCTATTTTACCCCACTCTCCACCTCTTCCTTGAGATTCTGTCCTGAGATCCTTCATTTTTACCAACTATTCTTCCCTCCTCTTCTCTCTCCCGGGTTGTACTCCTCTGCCCTTCACTCATTTGTCATTTCTCATCTGCTTACGTCCCCTCTTACACTTCCACCCTCACCTGACCCCTCTCTCTGTTCTCTCTCCCTAAAACTCCCACAACCATCCCTCACTTTGGTTTCTCCTCTGCCTCCTTGAGACACATTTTTCTCAGTTTCTTTCAGCTGACACCGATCTCTCCGTCCTTTTCTCCTCATCACCATCTCTCTCTTTCTGCTGCTCTGTGTCTGCTTATTTATTGATAGGCTGTATTACTGTTTCTCTCCTGTGGATATGTTGTTGTGTGTGTGTGAGAGCACGGCTCTGCCGCTACAGCTCTGCCCTTCACACAAGATCGATTTGTCACTCACACACACACACACACACACACACACACACACACACACACACACACACACACACACACACACACACACACACACACACACACACACACACACACACACACACACACACAAAGGAGGTAAGGGTGTGTGAGGGCTGGAGGTCCTTACCCAGAAGCAAATTAAAACTGTTGATGCAATTTACCGTAATCTGAAATGTAGATCAAACTAAATCTT
The DNA here is from genome assembly GCF_043641665.1 of Enoplosus armatus. Lineage (NCBI taxonomy): Eukaryota > Metazoa > Chordata > Actinopteri > Centrarchiformes > Enoplosidae > Enoplosus > Enoplosus armatus. Next base: position 18,817,073 of record NC_092180.1, on the reverse strand, counting down.
TGGACTTATTAAAAGTCCACAATCGCTTTATTTCAGTTATTTCCCCCTTTATTAGGAGAACAGATCTTCTATTTCTTTGTACTTTTCTCTTTGCTGCGCACTACGTACGTACTCTTCTCTTCATTTATACATCTGCTCTCTTTGTAACGTCACCACCTTCTCTTTCATTCCTTTCTTGCCCAATCATGATCAATTCTTGTACTTTTAAATTCTAAATATTTCAGGTATAAACTTAAATTAATGCTGGCAAAACAAACTGTTGGCTTGCCAGCCAAGATAGTACATTTCATCTGGAGATTAGAAGACATTTAGCTGGGCAGCTGGCTAAAGAATAAAGTTCAATTTGAAGGTTTTCCAAAAACCAGCTTACTGATCCTTATTTGCTTGTGTTTTGCACATTTGCCTGTAATTTCTGAAGTTGCAATGCGTTGAGCTCTCTCAGCCAACAGTGATTACAATGATAAACCAAGAAATTTTCTTTCAGTGTTTTCCCTCTTTCATGTCTTCTTTATACTAACTTTCTAAACCAACCTGTTGAGCTTTATTTCATCTCCACAGGGAAAACAGAAGGAAATCCTTGTCTCCTTTATCAGGTCAAAGAGTCAGATTCGGCACATTGTGAAATCTCCTCAGAGTCGAGTCTTTCAACACTTTCTCACTGCTTTCAGTGCTCATTCTACAGTTCAACCGCAAAAAAGAGCAAAGGATGCATCATAGATCACTATGATATACACAGGGTAACCTGCCTGAGAATCTCCTCCTCTCTTTCAGAGTGTTAAAAAATGATAGAGCTTGTCCTAAAATAACACAAAGTGCCGCCTGGAAGCCTTGAGACGACTAAGAAAGCATCAGGGTTGAGCAGCAGTCCAAATCTTTGAAGTGAAAACTTTGAGTTGTGCAAGTCTGCCTTAACAAGTTGCAATCTGGATGCACTCTGGACGAGTTACTCTTCTCCTTTTCCTCATTTTGTGTTCCATACTAGAATCAGAAAGTCCCTTAGTTTTCCCCATACAGCAATGTCCTACCTTAGACACACACACACACACACACGCACACACACACACACACACACACACACACACACACAGTGACTCACTTGTAAACTGGAAGTGTTTTCTCCCCATGTCCCACAGCTACGTCCCAGTGTCCCAGGTGAATGGAGGCATCCAGAGCCATGTCTGTCATCCTGAGCTTATACAGGTTTTCATCAGGCACGTCACCACCAGCTGTTGATAACAGGTGACTACAGCTCTCTAGCAGTGTTTGCCAATCTGGAGGGTCACTTAAGGAAAATATACTGGACGCCCCAAACAATGTGAAAATTAAAGCTGCTCAGGGAAATGTTAAGTATTTATGAGGACAGCTTTGTCTTTTTTAACTTAAACCACCTAACTGTTACTGTTGACTCATGCATTTATATGTTTGGGAGGCTACATTCAATCCAGCAGTAAAACCGTGAGTTCTCATTATTTCAAAGAAGTCTATTGGGATAAAAACATGTCAAACATCAAGAATCACCCGAATCTCTGAAATGTCTATCAGTCACATCACAGTGAAGAGGTCTCTGCTTATTCAGTCATCATCACACAATACAGTAGCTGATGGATGATGCTTGGTGTGCACTGGCTGTAGTGGATCTCGGAGGTAAAGGATACCCGACTCTGCTTTCAGTCCCTCTAGTCTGGGAAGAGCCTCCTTCAGCAGGCGCCATGTTGATTCTTCCCCTGACAGCATGAGTCCGTCCTGGGAGAGACAGCAGAAAGACCACCTGAACATCAACACCCACTGAGTAGACATTAATGTCTGAACAAACACACTCTCGTACATACATGACCGCACATAGCACCATTATGACGAGTGGTGAAGATGTTGACGTGCCTTCACATACCTGACTAAGATTGGAAAAATAAAATTATAGAAATGTTTTCATTAATAAAAACACTTTTTCCTGTTTCATATGCATCATACACACAGATATGCATAGACAGACAAAAACAACACACAAACACCAATCTCCTGGGTTTGATGTCAACAGTCATCTGTCGCCATGACAACTTTGGGTCACAACCCAGCAGCACTGCCATTATCATCATGAGGATTAAAGAGAAAGAGGGGGAACAACAGAAAGTGTGTGTGTGTGTGTGTTGTACGAGGAACAAAGGTGAACTGAATAAAATGAATGCTATTGTCCCAGAGACTAAACAGAGTGCTCTCTCCTGCCTTATCTCACACACACACACACACACACACACACACACGCACACACACACACACACACATCTTTGAGTGCTGCTGTATTGCAGTACAGTAAGACCCAAGTGTTGTATACGGCATATGGAGAACAAAGCTAGAGGCAGAAGTGCAGGAAGAGAAAAAAGAAAAGGAGAGAGAGAGAGAGCGAGATACTGGAACAGAAAGATCGAGTGGATTAAGATGGATGGAAAAGAAAACTGCAGCTGAAAGACAAGATAATTTTTCTCATTTTTCAGTAGGTGGTCAGAGGGGGAGACAAGGGCAGAGAGAGAGAAAAAGAGAGAGAGAAAGGGGTGTGAAGAGGTGGAGCGTGACAGAGTGACGGAGAGGAAGAGGAGGACAGCAGGAGATAAGACAGGACGTGAGGGTGAAGGAGGAAAAAGGAGGAGAGGACAGGAAAGGGTACACAGAACACGTTCTGCACAGATGACTAAGCCAACAGCAGCCTGGCTGAAGTGTGAGTGAGTGAGTGAGTGAGTGAGTGAGTGAGTGAGTGAGTGTGTGTGTGTGACAGACAAAGAGAGACAGAGAGGAAGAATGCATGTGTGTGAAAACCACAAGTTTTACACATTTCAATTTTGGCAGTTAAAAGATGAATAAATGTGGGTTACGTTCACATACACACCAAGGACCCAGTCATAGGCTGAGGCAGTCATCCATGAGGATCAGTTAAGATGAGTAGAGTACTCAAGGTACTTGAGGCCCTTTAAACTTCTCTGCAGGAGTTTTTATTGGAGTTTGTTATATTGCGACATACCACTGAGTCACTTCTATTGTTTCATCGCGTACAAACATAGGTTCCTGTCAGTGATGCCAGCAGAAATTTACCAAGTGATGCTTCTACCTCTGGCAAGATATTTTATGTATTATGTTAAAAGTCCGATATTGTAACTTTGGAGAGGTGTCTCTTCAGACATGTCTGGACTGTGCTAACAGGGAAACAGGTGTATTGATGGGATGCTTTTGTAAGAAACAATGTCTTACACTGAGAATTGTCCTGAGTTGGATCATTATGTACAAGTACATGTAGCCATTGGCGTAGTTTGTATGCTTGTTTGGAAATGAATGACAATTGTGTAGATAATCGAAACCCTAAAAGATCAGCAGTGAATGTGACGATATAATTTGTGTTCCTCTTACTTTGTCTTGAGAGTCACATCGCTGGCAGTGGCAGGTAAAATGGTACTGGTCCTCCAGGTGTCTCTGTCTATCTTCAGTCAATGACAACGCCTCGATGTAACTTATAGTTAGCTGCAAACATTGAGAAGCGTTTAGTTTGAGACAGAGTTTATTTGTTTATATTTTATTTTGCCTTTTTTCTGTATTTGTTTTTACTACATAGCAGACTTAAATGCAGTTCAGTGCAGAAAGATGAATAATTTTAAATTGTGTAGATTGAGTATGGTGGAGAGAGACACTGTAGGAGTAAAGTGTGTGTGTGTGTATCATCCAGATGGCATGGATGCATCTCATTACATATAGTCAGGAGAGATGGTGAAGTATGGAAAATGAGGGAAGACTGCCAAGCAAGGAGGTGTCATCCTGCTTGTGTTGCAGTGATATTTCACTTGGCGATCATTTTCAAGGATTAAGTTCATTGTGCCTCCATCAACATTTATTATTAGTGACACAATAAAACTCAGACAATAACCACAGTGATGTCCATGGAAAATAGATTATGTATTACTCAAAACAACCTCAGGCATTGGCTCCTCCATCAATAACAACAGCAAATAAAAAACATTCAATAAACATTGCTCATAAAGAATGTGAACATAAAAGCAGAGGCAACATCCCAGTCCATAAAACCATGTTAATATTGTTAATGTTGTGAAGAGTGTGAGGGTTTTTTTCTTGCGCATACCTCCTCTTCAGGGTTGATATCCCGAACAGCTCTCAGCTGCAGTTTTGTTCCCTCGAACACCATCACACAGTTTGGCCTACAGTCGTGGTTTAGCAGCGATAAACTTGGAGAGAGCAAACAAGATGATGATGATGATGATGATGATGATAGCGAGAGAGAGAGAGAGAGAGACAGAGAGAGAGAGAGAGAGAGAGAGAGAGAGGAGATAAGATGAGGAGGGAAGGGAAGGTGAATGAAGAGAGAGAGACATTTCAAACCTATCCAGGCAAATCTGGTGTGTATGTGTGTGAGTCTCTGTAAACTGGCAGCTCTCTCTTTAAAGAACTTCTCATCTTTTTCCAGTGTTCCCTTCTTTATCACAGTACATCTGCTGCACACTGAGTAAGTGACGAAGACAGAATGAGCATGATAGAGGTTGAGACAACTCGTGACACAGCTAGAGCCTCATCCTGCTGAGCCACCAACTGTCCAACTGTTTAGTCAAATCACTGAGACCAATGACTGAAATGGAAATTTGTACAAACATATTCATTTGAGTGACACATCTCCCTCAAGATTACCATCCATCAGCCAGTTCAGTGTGTTTCTTCAAGCCCTGTATCCAAGGTGCTGAATATCACCTGACTTCTCATCATGAGAATCCAGCACCTGTAAGTTAAGACCGAGTGCTCCAATGAGCCAAACGCTGAGACAAAAAGTTACACACACGTGGACACACACAAACACAGATAATTCCCTGCACAGTATGACAAAATGAGAACTCCGCTTCTGTCATAACAAATGTCACTCTTCATTTCTTTCTGTCGGCCTCTCTCTCTCTCTCTCTCTCTCTCTCTCTCAGACACACATACACAAATAAATCAGGAAACGATGGGTACTCCACTTCTGTCACAACAAAGGCTTTTGACTCATTTCCCCAAATTTATTATAGAAACAACCAATCCTCCTACTCATCCACACACACGCTGACTGACAGTGTCAGCATCAAAACACTGATGTCAAACGTGATTGTTTTTTATTTTTATTTACACTTTGATTGAATGCATGGAGGGCTTTTTTCCCTGAAGTTTAATATTACCAGCATTACCTTAGTGGGTTTTATTTAAACCATAATGAAACAGCATTTTGAGACAATGATCATAATGGCATAAGACAACTGTTGGGGCAGGATGTGCTGCAACACAAGGAGGAAAAAAGTGTAAAGTATTGGAAATATCTGTACAGGAGATTTCATTTATCGAATTCTGGTTGTTATTGGCTAAAATATTTATATATCCCTGCTGGCACAACATGACCTAACAAGTAGTACTACACTGTAAAACTTAGTTCAACAGCACCACAAACTGCAGCCACAAAATTATCATAATTTAATCAACGCCTCTCTAAAACAGTTTCAGCACAAACTGAACATTATAACCTTCATGCAGGGAGGATTTATAGCAGGACTGTAGTGTTAGACTGCAGCAGTTTTAGCTCGGTGTACCTAATAAACTGGCAACTGAGTGTATTACTGTATAATTGTTGTGTTATATGTAGCCTACACTGTAAAAAAAAAAAAACTATACCGAATAGTGCCAATTTGCAAAGATGTTTTACTATATGGTAAATCAGAATCAGAATCAAAAATACTTTATTGATCCCCGGGGGGGGGGGATTACACTAGGTAAAGGCAGTACTTGATGTGCATCTTTCCCATGCTGAGACTGTAATTACTGTGAATGTTGTGATAAAAAAAAAAAAAGGTATTCTAACACCTCCCTGACCCGTAGAAAGACATTTACTGTCACTGCACACATGGCTGGGAAAGAATACTGAAGAGGTTTGTCTATCTTTATGATCCCCTCCATTACTGCTGCTCTTGTTTATCATATTCATAGAGCAAAACAATGGCTGCAAGAGATAAAGACTGTGTGTGTGTGTGTGTGTGTGTGTGTGTGTGTGTGTGTGTGTGTGTGTGTGTGTGTGTGTGTGTGTGTGTGTACGCGTGCGTGTGTGTGTGTGTGTGCTTGTGCGTGCGTGCGTGTGTTGAGCCTTTGTAAAACCATCAGTAACCCCTTGGCTTTGTTCTGTGGTGGAGAAGTTGCAGGTTGAATATCAACTAGGAATCAAGCCCTCCAAACGATGCTTTTATCTGATGGAGAGCAGCTCATTAGCATACTAATTAGATTAATTAACTAAGCTGCAACACACATTAACAATATCTGCTCACACTAACTGAAACTAACTGTTGCTGCACATAGCAGGACAGAGAGCCAAATATCACCTGGGTGTGAGGGCAGAGACAGTACAGGATTATTAATTGATATTTAATGAGAGAAAAGGCTAAATATGTCTTCTCTTTGTTAATGTTTCCTGCATATAAAATGTCGATAACAGATATAATCAATATACTGATATTCAGATTGTTTTTTAAATGAGAAGCGCTGCGTTCCACAGAAGACATCATCATTTTGTCAAACCTCTGAAACTGTATTTAAACCACAGTGTAACAGTCTTCAGTGGAGCTGAGTAAAAGTTGAGGCAGACAAAGACTCTTGCATGACACCTTCGAACGGTGTGCAACCCATAAACATCTCTCGGTCCTTTGTATAATATTGTCAGCTCATCTCTTCTTCCTGTTTTCATTTCGGTGTATCTCTGTGAGGATTTGGCCGCTGCTGCACATGGCTTTATGTTAGTCTGAGGTGATATAAAGTACAACGTCAAGGCAGATTACAACAAGTGAACAAAGGTCTCTGTTATGAATCCAGCTGCGAATCATTTTGCTCCTGATAAAGAGCTCAGAGGACGGGATTTTCCATCATATTTTCAATAGGCCAATTTGCAGAGACCGAGAGAAAGACAGAGACAAGGATGAGCTTAGTGGAGACAGAGAGGAGAATGAGAAAGTCTGCAAATGAGAAACATACAGATGAGACAGGGATGGGGTGAACAGAGGTGTAGCCTCACCAGAGTAATCCCCCTCTCTTCAGCAAACCCTGTGGTTGCTAGGCAACCCAAAATATGAATAGGCAGGGGACCATCCTGCGAACGGGCCCATCATTTATGGATGAGTTACGACACAAATCGCAGACACACACTAACACAGACACACATGGTTCGGCTGAGCTTTGGCAAAGCCACTGTGACCATCTGACATCTCAACACCGGCCAGATAAACTGGCTGAGATACCTGCAGTGTGTGTGTGTGTGTGTGTGTGTGTGTGTGTGTGTGTGTGTGTGTGTGTGTAGCAACTCTAACAACATGTGCAACGACAGGCCAAATCCCACCCCATTCACCCAGGACTCAATACAAGGATTACAGTGCATACAGCCTGGCTCTGGGAGTGTGTGTGAGTTTCACTCCCACATGCCAGACAAGAATCACATATCAGTAGGAGACAAACCTCATATTTCTCCATGTGTTCTCGCCTCGCTCCATCCCCGTCTTCCCCAAACAACGTTATAATATTCTGTCAACATTCATTTTCAAGTTTTCGCCTAACAACAAAAAAATTACTTATTCTTTTTCTCCCTTCCTCCTTGTACTTCAAAGAACTGTCAGGAAAACAGCAAGGAGTGGGGAGGGCTTTGAGAGCAAGCGGGTAAAGGATGGGTGGGGTTGGTTGGGGTGCGGTGATCTGGCAGGTAACTCAAGAGCCACATTTAAATTTTGTGGCATTTTTATTGTGCAAGTGAGAGAGAGAGAGAGAGAGAGAGAGAGAGAGAGAGAGAGAGAGAGCTACCATCTAACAAAGATTATGAGCTAAATTGAAATTAATGATGCTTTTAAGATGTGTATGCTTCACACATTGCCCTTTGCGTCTCTGAGTGTGTGTTACCTAGGATACAGCCCAACTCCAATCTCTTGCAGCTCTCCGTCACTGATGGTGAAACAATTACATGTCACCTAAAGAGGTGAGAAAGAGGACAAAAGAGAGAAGACAAGAGAGAGAGATTATTTGTTAAATTGCTTCAGGGAACCAACACACCTTTCATCACTTTTTTACATATCTTTGGCACCTGCAAAACTCCACCGGCACTGCGACTGAAACATGACATGCAAGCTTTTTGCAAAGGGATTGGATTGTGTAAAATTAGCACCTGGTTATTTCTGAGCCAGGAAAATTTCTTTCTTTAAAAGAGAAATAAAAGTTTTTTTGAAATAAGAGACGTCTGTAATATTTCTCATCAACTGAGTTAACAAAATATTATATCAATGATCATGTACAGTGATTTCAAATAGAGCAAGTTAAATTGCTTTTGTTTCCCCAAGGGCATGTGAAATAGGTGAAAAAAGCTAATTTTTAAAGGCAATATTCCTCTAAAACAACACTGAAGAGACAGATGGAAGAACATAACACTTAACGAAATACACCCAGTAATTCCTTTGGAATAGAGCTGATACGAAAGTAATTTACCACCTTCAACATGGCAGATGTATGAGAGGCGAATGACAGAAAAAGAGTAGTGGAGGAGAGAAGAGGAGAGAAGATGAAATTGGAGTGACTACTTCTCCTTGGTATCATTAAATAATCACTATTTACAGAAAAAAAACTAAAAAATCTGAAGGAAATTTTGATTTATAAAGTTGTTTTAATTGAATATATATAGTTGAATATGATACATAGCATTATTATTAAATTATTAAGTCTTTTATCACAGAGCTATGACCGCATAATAATTTGAATAGGAAAAAGACAGGTTCAAGAAACTGAAACGATATTTGGTTTGGAGGTCATCTGTTATCAGTCATTGCATGTCTACGGATTTTAGTGCCGTCAATCTCAATCAGACTAATTAGAGGAGAGGTGATGTTTTAGAATACAGCCTTCCTATATTGCCCAAATTGTACAAAAACAGAAACCCAAAAACTACTTTTATTCGCCCAATTAAATAAAAATGATCCCAATCTGGTAACACTGATGACTTTGTGTTTAGTGCTGAATAGCAAATGTTAGCATGCTAACACGCTAAACTAAAGATGGTGAACATGGTAAACATTATACCTGCTACACATCAGCATGTTAGCATTGTCATTGTGAGCATGTTAGCCTGCTCACATTAGCCTCCTCAATGTCACATTATTAGGTTATTAAATTAAGTTTATATTCTTTTATGTATGAGATGTATATATTTTGAAACAAATTAAGCACTGAAGTGTACAAAGATATCCAAACCCTTACACCCAATTTTAAACACTCACAAGCAAAAACTACTCAACACTTGTTTATGAAATAAAAACAAATCACAAATCTTTACAATCAAATATCCAATCTCATCCTCCAGAACTTTCAAACACAATGAGTCAAGAATCTTTCCTCCTAAATCCACAAGGAACAACTAATACTTACACTCAATTTAGCTTCATCATAAATCTAAATATTGGATAAGCTTTAACACTTTTGTGTATAAACCCCGCACCATGCACCAGGGTGGTCTGCATGATTTAAAGGACACATTTCAGGAATAAAATGAGCTTTCAGGAGACAGAAGAGAGATTTCAAACAGGGGAGAGGGACGGTTTGTTTCTTTCAACAAACAGAATTGGCACAGAGATGGTTTGAATAATAAAAAGCTTGAAGAAGTTGTTTAAAGGAGAGACACAGAGAGAGACGATGAAGGGAAAGCAGCAATAAACACACTAAAACAAAATAAATTAACAAAGAAGTGAAAGCCAAAAAGACAAGAAAGAATAGAAAAAAAACCCAAAAGACTTTGATGTGTCAATTACTGCGCTAGTGCTGGTAAACAAGTGTGTTTGTGTGTGTGTTGGTGGTCATGGTTTTTGCCCCATGCAGACAGACAATAAATAATTGTAACTTTCGCAACATTAGTATTCAGACTGTCAGACAAAGAGTCACGCAGGGAGGGAGGGTAAGATTTAAAGCGAGCCACAGACAGATGTTCCCCATCCTGCTGATATTCTCACCAGAATCAGAACTCAGCAAAATGACTTGAATCTGCAGTTGTAACAAACACCATTAGAGTCGGCCTCACGGGAAATGAGGGTTTTTACTCAACTTAGCCGACAGGAGGGAACGTGATTCCATAGAAAAATACAGAGAAACACAGACACAGACACACACACACACACATGAATTGTTCTTTCTTCACATTCACACACACACTGACACACACTTCATTGTTATTCAGTTGCTCTCACAGACATCCATCATCTGTGCCATAAAGTACGCATTAAAGTGGGGGAGACAGATACATCATATAATACGGAAATATGTTATATAGGAATTACAATACATCAAGATAGAATAACAGTTAAGTGTTTTCATGTGATTTTTATGAAGTAGTTATAACGAACAGCAGGGACACATGGATGGTTAAGATGAGCGTCGGCCCAACATTTCTTCATTTTCTTAACCAATATTTCCAGGAGTAAAGACTGTTGGACTGTTGGTCAGGCAAAACTGGCAATTCGAATATGTTACCTCTGGTTTTAAGAAATTGTGAGGGACTTTTTTTTTACTATTTTCTGACATTTTATAGTGATGATAAACCAATAAAAATAATGGTAAGAATAATCGATAATGAAATAATTGTTAGTTGTAGATTACAATTAAATGACAATTGATGAATGAATATGTGGTAAATGCTGTAATATGTAAGGCTGTATGCATATTGTTGTTGTTGTACATACAGGACGCAACTAGGGCTACAACTCACAATTATCTTCATTATCACTTAATCCGGCGATTATTTTCTCAATCAATTAATTGGTCCAGGAATCATCTAAAAATAGTGGGAAAAAAATCACAATTTCCCAGAGCCCCAAAAGACATCTTAAAATTGCTTGTTTTGTCCTACCAACCGTCTAAAACCTAAAGATATTCATTTTACAATCTATACAGTCTCACATTTGAGGAGCTGGAACCAGAGAATTTTTTGGCATTGTTGCTGAAAAAAAAGGCTTGTAATAGATAATCAAAATAGTTACTGATTTATGATTCTGCCTTAATAAAATAAGCCACTAACTGTTGCAGCTCTAGAAACTACTGAATGTACGCATTCATATGAGGCTGCTGACACAGCTTAATCTGTGCATCACCATTCAAACTGCAACTTGAATGTCAACACAACTTAGTGTCAACACTAAAGCGTAGAATAAAAATACCCAATTACCAAATAAACCAAGGTAAAGAGGTCAAGTTCAATGACATGTGTGGACCCATTCAGATCGACTGGAATTAAGAGAGATGACACAAGTTGGTGAGTGAGAGAGAGGGAGAGAGAGCAAAGAAAACTGCACCTGAAACTTGTGTATTTTTATTTATTTATTGCCCACATAATACAACTGTCTCCTGTATGAAAAAGAGTATTTGAGTCCCCCAGTTTTCGCCTTATTAGAAAAAGGCAGCATTGGTTAGTGACAGCGGGGATGAAGAGACAGCCGTGCAGAGAGAAAAGAAAGAATGGTTTTGAGAAGAAGGAGGGGGGTGATGAAGTGCAGAGAAAATTTAAACAAACAGTGGTAGGGCACTCAGCTGGGCATAGATCTCTCTCTGTCACACACACACACACACATACACACATACACACATACACACACACACACACACACACACACACACACACACACACACACACACACACACACACACACACACACACACACACACACACACACACACACACACACACCAACTCTCTCTCCGGGGATGAGAATCAATCTAGCAGAACATCCACATCTGCAGAGCCGGCTGGTGATGCCTTTTGCATCACAAATACACACACACACATACACACACACACACACACACACACACACACACACACACACACACACACACACACACACACACACACACACACACACACACACACACATAAACAGGCCTCGCTGCTTTACACAAACAGAACACAAAAATGAAACTTATGAATCACTTCCTGTATGTTTCTATCTCAGCTCCCTCAGCTTCCTGTCCTCTTTCCCTGACTCCCTACCTGTCTTCCTGTCTCTTTACCTTCTTTCCTCTCTGTGTCTTCCTGTCTGGATGAGAGTAAAACACAGTAACAGTGTTAATATCTTTCTACAGGCGCAGGAGCTCTCATCAGCAGACTTATAACATGATCTGTTGCAGCTGGTCTCACCACATTGTAACATGTACATATAAATTGTCAACAGACACCTTAAACTGCTATTTAACCTCAACAAACGCTGCTTCACTGTTTGTTGACAACTGACGTCAAATTATTGCCTGGTCCAGACCTTTGAATACACCCACTCCACCAAGTTGACTACTTCTGGTCTGACATGAAACAGCGGTTTCTCTGTTGAAAAAGCAATTGATTCAATGCGCCAAGGGGGGGGACTAACGATTAGCCAATCAGTGTCACAGCTAACGCCGTTGTCAGGCGAAAATGTTGGTCTCTAGTGATTGGTTAGGGAAAACCCATCAGTTAGATCAGTCAGAGTGGTGGCAATGTCAGACTGAAGATAGAAATGGAGTTTAATGAGTTGACAATTCTGTCTGATCAGGCAAATCAAATTGAGCTAAACTGTGACAAACATGAGCTCGATCTGACTCCATCCACTAGAGAGCTTTCCCAAAATGATTCAGGAGGACTGGAGGTGGACTAAAAAGTTAAATATAATGTGTGAACCATTGATGAACTGACGATACGCCACCACCTCTACACAGAAGCGTCGCTGCTGAAGAAAACTTAAGAGTTACATGTTGGTTTTGTTGTTTCTTCAGATATTATTTTAGAATATGAACCTTTGCTACTTTTTCTTACATTATTTTTTTAGGGTTAAATTAGAGCTAAAGTGATTAATCTATTAGTCGATAGACAGAAAATCAATCTGCAACAAGCTTAATAATTGATTTGAAGTAATAATAATAATTTGAAGTATTTTGTAAGCAAAAATGCAAAAAAAATATCTTGTTCCTGCTTCTCAAATGTGAATATTTACAGGTTTTCCTGATCTTTTATGACAGTAATCTTTTGGACTGATTGTGACAGATTAAATATGTCACCTCTGGGAAGTTATAATGGGCATTTTTCACTATTCTATGATACTTTAAAGACCAAACGAGAGAATATAATTGGCATATTAATTGTTTAAGAAAATAATCATTAGTTGTAGCCCTACTTTAGATACACAAACAGAATGTGGAGTGAGGTTAAACTTTTTGGGGGGTTTCACTTTGTACCTAAACTGACTTGACCTGTATCTATTCTTTTAATCTATTGTATCCATCTTAAAAAATGAGCTCAACCTTTTGTCTTTTAATGCCATGCATTTGCAGAGAAACAGCACATAATATAACACCACAGCTGGGCGAACATATCATCCATCAGTAACCATAGTGACGGCTGTTTTTTTCTTATGATGAGAGGTGGTAAGAGCCTCCCACTGTTAACCTGTTTATTTATAACCTCCCCATTAATAAAGAGAGCCTCCACAGCTGTGGGTTCATGTGAGGTGACACTCTGTGGTGAAGTGCCAGCGAGGAGGAACCAGTCTGGGAGGAGGCCAGAGAAAGATGTTAGTGTCTAGGGGGCTGCTTTCTATCTATCTTGAGTGAATGAATTGTACTCCACAAAATTAAATGAAAGGAGCTCTCCAGCAAATAATAATGCCATTCCTGCTGTGGAGAATTACACAGTTAATGTATCTGTACAAAAGATACCAAAGAATGCATTTTGTCTGGAAGGGTTTTCTTCAAAATGGTGCAGAAGATGTCAATCCCCACATCCATTCGTTCATTTGTTTGCTCATTTATATTTCTGCCCGTCACACACAATATTTCTGCTGATTAGATTTGGATGAAACTTGTAGAAATGATGAATGTGAGATAGAGGTACAGAGGCAAAGACAAGCGAATGACTGAAGGGTGTGGTGAGCAGCCTGTGATGTGGAAAATGGAAAATATGATCAAAAATGCCTTGTCTCCAAAATGTCATCTTCTGAGGGGGAATACAAAACAAGAAATGGCACTTTTTCATGCTGATGATACATTTTGGACTTCATACTGTCAGATCTGAAAACACTATAATAAGGTTTAGCGTAATAAACACCAAATAGCTGTTACATAGACACACAGATACAGAGATAATTAACTACTACATTGAGAGACTACATTGAAGACTTCAATTCTACCAAAAAGAGAAGTATTTCAAAGAATAAAGAATTAAACAGTCAATGAGTTTGTCTGCTGATTTATCTCATTGTCTGTACCTGTTAATCTACTGAATTCACACACGTACTGCACACCTAAAACCTGAACTTTACAGAATTGCTGCCTCATCTACTACTGAACAAGTAAAAGATTGTAGGGGAGTCTTGTTGTCCATCTGAGACTGTTCTGGAATCTGTTTGGCACAAGAAAGGTCTCCTACATTTATGGCTAAATGGATAATGTCAACTCTGCAATGAATCTGTTCCATTCCATAATTTCAACATCAAAACCCCCAAAAACAAAATATTCAAACCTTTCTCTCTGTAAAATCAGCAAAAGCGGTCAAATCTGGCAGTCTGAGACGTCACCTCTGCTGTACATGAACAGGCGAGACTGTCCTCCCAAGAAGAACGACAGTCCCAAAACGACATATGTTTATGTTCAAGTGACAAAGCCCTCTAGGAGCGTTAAAAGACAACAAAGTCCACGTATGGAGGGGGTCAGGTTGCATGGATGGGTCAACAAAACATCAGACTTTAACTTTTAACCTGAACTATGATGTTTCCCAAACCTTAACAAAAAAAGTACATTTTTGAACCCAAACCATGATCTTTCCCTAAAACTAACCAGGTCATTTTTTTGATGCCATCCTGCTGATCAGGGCATCAGATCAGAAACACTGAGGGCATGGATGGACAAACAACATACTTTGTCATTTAATTTGGAGGACTTGTTGGAACAGACTATCTTCATCAAAAAATAATGAAAAACAAATACGGATGGGCAGACAAAGACAAGACTAGTGAACGCCAGCTGTTCAACAGACTTGACTGTTTCATAGAAAAACTGTCACTCTCAGTCATTCTCTTGGTCTTGTCACTCACAATCAACACGTGGATATGGGAAGCATCTTAGAAACGCAACCTGCACTAGATTTACCGCTGGGATGAAATGAGGATGGATGAGATTAATTCAAACCTCAAACTTGTCCATCCATCATCGCAACAAGACAAGAGTAGGAGAACACTGAGACGGGTAAACTAACCTGTGTGCTCACAGTAAACTCCAGTCAGCTGCACAGGGCTGCACTGCGAATGTCTGCGCTCACATCAAGTATTCAGGGAGGGAGGGGCAGATCAAAATGATTTCAGTGACATTTTGGAAACATATACGAATGGCAAATCTCTAAGTGGATGGCTGGGGGGTCTGGGACGGTGGGGAGTGGGAGGTCCTGTCATCTCATCTCGGAGGCGCTGGATTGGTTTGCTTTGTCCTGTCATGTCAGTTCAAAAAACTTGTGACTCGATGGTTTAAGTCTTTAATGTTGCTGGAATCGGTTCAATTACTGTCAATCCTGGAAAAACTACAAAGGCCATCAGACACAATCAAAGGCCGCATCTCTGTGTGTGTGTGTGTGCACTGTTAATGCTTTGATAAAGTATTTATGACCTAATCACGGTTCTTTCATCTCTCAATAGACAGGCAGACAAACATAGACAGAACTACTGAGGAAATATAAAGAAAAAGAAAACAAGGCTAAACATCATCTACTCACATATGTACACTGTTGCATGCACGAACACACACACACACACACAAAAACAAAATGTTTTAGTTTTAATTATTATTAATATCTCTCCCAGTCTCAACTACCATTTTGGTTTCGTCACTGCCACTCTAATTGGGCCATATTTCCAAACTGTGCTCATGATCACATTTCATCTTAAAGTGGCTACTGTATAAACAATGGATCACGTGATTACTAAACACGTTGCTCATAGTGACAAACGTGCAAAAAAATATCACCAGACCCTGCCCTCAGCTCTACAGAGCATTTTAACATCTAAAGGTTCATTGTTTTGGTTTTCTGGCCTATAACTTTGCTTTTTTTGGCTCACTCTCACTGCTCTCATCGGTGTCCGGCACCAAACGACAGATAGACAAAGTTGGCAAAAACAGTGGAACATTTAGCAGCTAGAGAGCCAGATATTTCCCCTAGAAGTTGAGGTGAGTGAATATTGGACTCACATTCATCAAGTGGCCAGAATGAATGCTAGTGTTGCTCCGTATCTGCTGGATGTGTAAATAGGTAAATGTTTGCTAACAAGTTCGCCATGTCAATTTAATATGGGGACGATTGTGTGAAGTGGTTAAAAAAAAAAAAATCAGTGATTGCAGTTGTAAACAGTATTTTGACTAATTTTCACAAAGATCTGTGTCTGTCCTTTATTTCTTACCTGAATTGTTCTTTAGTTATTGTATATAAGAGTATGTATAAGGGCAAACACAATAGGGAGAACTACTAAAAGATTGATTCTACATGTAGTTTCAGTTCATGTAGTTGTGGCAAACTACATGTAGACATGCCAAACATCACAGACGTAGTACATGTATATATGTGCATTAAAGCACTGTCTTAAAAATGCTCTCTGTAATTAAGATGAATATACTAACACTCCATAAAGATTACATTTATCTTTAATGTGAATCTAAAGCTCCATAAATGTGGTCAGCAGGGAGCCATGACCTGAGGAACAGCTGTGTGGTTGATTGTGTCTCTTAACCAGCCGCTTGCGGTTCATTTTTAAGTTACCTTTTCCACCTTCTCCATTGACTGAATAGAGGCTTGCAGACTGGTTTGTCCCTGGGTGACAGAGGTTATATAGATGGCCCCTCAGGAGCAGTCGGCTAACTGTCCTGTTTGCACCAGCTGCCACAGACAACACCATGTGTGTGCTGAAAGGCTGTTGGATGTTTGGACACTGCAGACAGAAAGCTCCTGTCGAGAGCTCCAGTAAAAATCTACATTATCTTATAGCCTGAGGTCTGAGCTTGTGCCACACCATCTGAAGGACATGCTCGAACTATATCAGTGCCCAACTGACAGCTGACAGTTTACCTAATCATTATCTCTCAGTGCCCTGCACTTCACCTGTAGCTACATGCACTCATTCAAATATAAGTTTAAGTAAATGTATTTCTTCTTAATATCATCCAGCTTGTGTATTTCTGGTACCACAGAATTTGAAGGATCAATATTGAACTTTGTTTGCTCCCGATCACTACACTTGGTTGCTTATACTTAAAAACAATATTAAATATTTTTTGGGTGGTGTAGGTGTTAAGGCACCAACAATGAACTACATGGTGCTGGTTTGAGTACGGCTGGGGACCTTTGTTGTTGTTGTTGTCATTTCCCATCTTTTTCTCCCGTCATCCTGTCGACTGACTGATAAAAGCATATAATTCCCTAAAGAAACTTAAATAAAAAGTGTTGTTGACAGGATTTTGGTAAAAATAAATCTTTTAGGTCTTTTCTGCATGGACTTTCCACATTGCTCTTTGGAAGGTAGGAGGGATAAAGGGATGGAGGAAGGTGGGAGAGGGAAAAGGCTTGATACAGGAGAATGAGGGAAGGAGGGAGGAGGAAAGCGGAGCAGAAATGTTTTTAAACTCATTAGTGAACTTGTTAGTGAAGTTGCTGAGCGTGAACGAGAGCAGGCGGGCTGAATTAGAGAGGAGCACCCTGGGAAAACATTGAGCAGAATATTGAGTGGAGGGCCACAGAAGGAAAAACAGCTATAAGCAACAGCTTTGAAAAGAGTGGCCCAGAAGGCAACAGGTTTTAGACCTTAATCTTTCAGGAAAAATCCAAGATTTTGGAAAATTACCATGATAGTCCACCAACCAATCAGTGACAAGAACACACACGCACCAAAATGTGTGTCTGTAGTAGACTGTTCGACAGTTAACGTGTTACATACACTGCTGCGTGATATAAGGTGACATACACTGTCTTTTAAGTGAAATAGTTAAATAGTAAATAGTATGGTGTAAAATCTTTTTACTTTGGTGTGTTTAAAGCTTGTAGTAATCACTCAGCAAAATGTATTGAACAGTTAGAAAGGCGCTCCAGAGCAAATAATCTATCAGGGACACAGAATGGTATTTTCTCCGATGTTGTGAAGTGGGCTGCAGTACAATAAACTGCTACAGTATGCCAAGCACAGTACTGTGTGTCTAGCACTGGACAATAGCATCATGGAAAACAGGCTACAGCTGTTAAACCTCAATAGTTACATATACAGTACATTCATAGATGAGATATTTGCTGAATATGGTGTCCACTCTCTCTGCTTACATCAATGGTTATAAAAGCTTCATTTAATATGGTCAGGCCCCAAGGCTACCAGCTGACACGCACACAGATACAGTGTACACCCACAGTGACAGAAGAGAGAGAAAGAAGAAGAGGACTACTTAATCATTTTGAAGGAGTACATTCAGTACACATGATCATTATAAGACATAAGAGAAGTTCCTGACACAAGACAAAACATCTGAGAGTTGACAGACACTAAATAAAATATACAGCTTGTATCTACGAAACAAAGAAGTTCTTTGAGTTCTTTGAGTTTACATGAATCTGTATTAATGACAATAACAAATCAAGAACAGTAGTGTGGTTCACTGGTGTGGTCACACACACACACACACACACACACACACACACACACACACACACACACACACACACACACACACACACACACACACACACACACACCTCACAAATGCACAAACTCACAAACACTTGGGATGTAGTAATGGAATAGCAACAATGTGACTGAACACAATCATAGATACAAACAGTACACTGCATATTTGTGTGTGTGGACGCAATGACAAGCAAATACTATGGCGTGCATGCACACAGAACTCTGATTTCTCATGCTCATACACACACACAGACACACACACACACCATTAGCTCCAGGCGGTGTGTAATCGAACACGAGATTGCCTCTTTCTTTCGCTCTCTAATGACTCATTTCCATGCTGATACCCAATCATCTCTGAGAGAAATAAGAAAAGAAAGTCGACATGTGTTTTTGTCAAGTTGGCACATTTTCAGCTGATGAGCTCCTAAGCTGCTGCATCCATGAGTGCGCGCGCACACACACACACACACAAACACACCCCCACACACACTGTACATCCAGACCACAAGCACACATATATGGAACATACTGTGTATCGCTCACACACATACACAGACATCAGGATGTATGTTTCAGGCTGTGCAACACTGCATATTACTGCAAAACATTACAGCTGGTGAAAAAACTGTGTGTGTGTGTGTGTGTGTCTGTGTGTGTGTGTGTGTGTAAATATGTGAAAATCATATCAGCCTCCTAAACAGTAACACTAAATCTTCCCTGATGGCTATTTTTACCCGCTTTCCCCTGTTGCCCATCAGGAAGCATTTTGTAAACACATTCCTAAATAAGCTGCCTCGTCCAGTAAAGGTCGGACTTTGAATATCATGTGAAGCCATTCCTTGATCAGTGAATGGTAAAGGTTACACCCGACACTGATCTTTACATGCATGCTACACATACAAACGCATACAGAGATGGTAGTGTTCATACAGTAACTCGTAGCCGAGTATTCCCGACAGCTGCAGCACATCTAGTAATACTGCTGCTTATGTACAGATATGACCTGAGAGGTCGATCTAGTTTCTGTTTTTTTCCATCTCTTACTCACTCTATTTCTCTCACTACCGATTTACTGCATAGCAACAAGAAAGAAATGAAGCAAGAAAGAAAGAAAGCAAGTCAGTTACATAAAACAAGCAAGTAATTAAGAAACCCCGAAAAGAAAAGAAAAGTTTAGCCGAGCAGACTGTGGGCAGGTTAAAGCAGAAGAATAGGGGTGGGTGAAGATACAAAAAGAGCAGGTTATTGTTTTCAGAGCAGTATTCTTTGCAGGAAATCGGTTTTTGCTGCTTGACTGCTCTGCTGTAGTCTGGATCAAAGGGTGTTTCACGGGGGAATAGCGCTTCCTCCCTCCACTCTGAAGGCAGCTCTGAATGCGTTTTTCCTCCATGCATTTGCTGCACCCATAACCTTTGTCTCATAACTAAAGCATCCTTTTTATCCTCAACCCTGAGTGAACGCAAAGGCAATCACAAGCTACTGAGCATATATAAATGTCACTCATCAGTCCCTGTATTTGAATGTTGTGCTGGATTGCCCTGAATTACTATAAACACTATTATTCTTATCTTCTTTCCACTTTTATGTTTAAAAGAAAGAGACGCTGATCATGAAGTTCTGGATTCTGAACAGCAGAGCACTGACTATGTGTGATGGTGATGAATACGACGTGTGTGGGTATGACAGGAGACAAACCACGGGGTTAAAGTTAGCCAGCCACATGATCCGATGATAAAGCACACACACAGGAAGAGCGACTCCTGGACACAATTTGCGTAATGAAAACCTTCATTCAGAACTTGAACACTGATTATGGAGGATGTAATATTGCAAGACAAACCACTCTGAGAGCAGAGATCACTTGTTCTGATACTGTCAAAGGATTGGAAAAACATCTGCTTCAGCACAGTGACAGAGACTGCAGCCACAAATAGTATTGTAGGATACAACACACTACATGTGGTACTGGTAACAAACACTGGAACCAAATCCATATATTGGTAAATATTTCTACTGGTGTGCCGTTAGAAAACAGTCACACCACTAAATCAACACAGACACACAAACAAAGAGAGAGGGATTATTTCTTACACCGAGTAGAGCGATGGAGGGCGGATACTGTACTACTGCAGCTGAAATGTACACACCTCTGACAACAAATGAAGCTAACTGTTATAGTGTTTGGCTGACAAGAAAATACTTAAGACACTTGGCCCTCCATGGGACATGGGAGGCTATTTTCTGTGATACACCATTCAATTTCCCTTGAAAAGACCAACAGAATTGATGAATGTGGCAATGCAGTTAGACTGTACTCACAGACAATCTATATTCAAAGACCTAAAACGTGTTTCCTAATAAGCCTAATTAATTTCAGAACTCCCTTATCGAAACACAATACAGAATACAGAGACTGGAAGACAGAATATAAGCAGAGTTAATTTTCTCTCATCATCTTGAGTTCTCTTTCTTTATCAAAAACATGTGCATGGAAGAAAGACTTCGCTTTTTCCGAAATCATGACTGAGGTTTGTATCCGTGGACACACAAGAGCCATTGGGGCAAGTCCTGATGATCATGTTAAATGATGCTGAAAACTACCTTTAAATGGATGAAGTTTGTATTTTGGATTCTCTAAATTTCTTTATTTATGTCCCATCTTGTCCCTCATTCAATTTCCCTCAGTTGCAGCTGGTACATGAAGAGTACATCAGTGCTGTTACTGTGGGAGGTTTGATTGGCATGTGTTGCCCCCAGGAGACTCCGACACTCATGAGAGAGATGTCAGCAGTGCACTGGGATTGGGCCATCGGCTGTATGCATTACAGAGAGAGAGCCCCAAGGCATACAAACAGAGAGTTTGGACTCGTTTTGGGGGGCAAACATGTTAGCACTCTGGCTGTTGCCAAGTAACTGGCGACCCACCCCCCACTCATCCATTTTCAGTAATGCTTATCCTATTCAGGGTTGCAGGGCACTCGTGCAACTGCTGATCTCATCCCAATTAATTTTCAACTTCTGGGCATTTTTAACTTTGGCATTTTATCATGAAATAGTACACTGGCACTGTTCATGGCTTGGTACAGAATACGTTTCTTTCAGCATATTATCATTGGTGAGTTTTTGCAGAATGTTGTTGTTCAGTCACTGCACAGTGAAATACCACAGAGCTTATGCTTGATTTTAATGTGTGAAAATAACAACATGCATCACTTTAATGCTTTGGCTTTGTTCTGAGCAGACCATATTTGCATTGTCAGGCAGGACAGATGTACAAAGAGCATTTCCATGGCAACTGCAGTATACCCATTTGTGTTTTATGATACTCTACAGATTGATATATTAATGATTTATAATTGAGGAAAAAACCATCTGGGGTACCAGATACAAGATACATTTCTACTACCATGCAGTGTGGAGTTTATGCCAGACGAATGAGCATCCTCTTTCTCTCTTCCTTTTATTTACATCATGTCATTTGTCATTGCTTTCCTGACTCTCTTTGGCATCAGCTTCAGCTCTGACGGAAAAGCATTTCTGCCTTCAAGAAAAAAAGGACAAATGTGACGTCATAGGCCTAAATGATGAATCAAACATGATACATTAATCTTAAGGCTTTGAATATGAATGTAAATCAGGGCGAGCACAACAAAAGCAATGTCTGTATTTTTGAAAGGTATTCCAATATAATAACGAACACAAACTTCATACTGTGTCAGAGATGAGTTGACTCTGTGGTCACTTTCACAGCTGTAGTTTGTGTTGTTGTATTGGACTTCACTATGTTGTCAGGTGTAAATGTATTGTAAATGAATTGATTGGTAGGGGGAAAAAATCATATTTAGATTGTAATACTGATAAAATGCTGGAAAAATGTCTTAAGTAATAAAACCCTATGAAAAGTCTTTTCGCACATGACCAAACATTTCCACGTCCATTA
>NC_092180.1:18776890-18789390 GCF_043641665.1 Enoplosus armatus | reverse complement strand
CTTGTCTATTGGTAATAGTTGCTGAACAAGACATGGGAAGGTCAGGGAACACTTCTTCTTCTCTTTGTCTTATCTATTATCAATGCCTTTCCAACCCCCCCCCCCCCCCCCCCCCCCCATCATTAGTAGCGTGTGTGTTGTTATAGACTCAAAGACATATCCGCAGTTTTGTTGTGTACTAACACACGGAGACGTAGACACACAGACCTCGTCAATGATCTTGACTTCCCTCTAAGCCTGCAGTCCTGAGCTACTGACTGAGAAAAAACTAATTTGAAGTGAGATGGACACAAGATGGGTGGAAGTGTTGGATTCTATAAATTGCAATTCCTTTCCATTACTTTAATTAGCGTCAATTAACAGTAGAAAGTATATCCAACCTACCAACAACACCATGAAGAAAGTGAAGAAGTACGTAATCCTTAAAAGGATCGCCAATGCTGGAAAACGTGATTAACTCAAAACACAATACCTTCTCAAGCCACATATCAACAAATACAGCCTTGCTATCCTGCACATTGGTTTTATGTTTTATGAGTCTATCACTCAACAAAGGCAGCTACAGAAAAGACAGGGGGAAGACAAAGAGGAAAACAAAGAATGAACACACACACACACACTAACACACACAGGTCTGGGGGTTGAAGTCAACAACAGCAGGTGACTGTCTGGAGGCTAGCGTCTACCAGCAGCTTCAAACAGCATGATGGAAATATGACACACCACACACACAAACACAACACACACACACACACACACACACACACACACACACAGTCATTCCTGCAGGGAGGGTTGGGTCTATACATTTTACTCGCTGTGGTCAGACAAATAAACCTTCAGCCTCACCATCACAGAGTCGCAGCTTCCATCTTCTTCCTGAAAATAAGGCTATACATCTCTCTCTCTACCTGCTGCCTTTCTCAACATAGTGAAGCTGCCTGCCAGTTGGTAGAAGCTATTTACAACAAAGTCCTCAAAGTGCTCACATGATTCTAACACGATTATGTTGCAGAGAGGTATTCAGAGGTAAAGTGATGATTCATAATGCACTGTTTGCTGTATTATTGGTTACTTTTTAGAGTATAGTACACAGTATAGAGATCCTAGAAATACACAACACTAGAAAGCCTGTCAGCATAGGATCAACCTGTGTGTGTGTGTGCGCGCATGCATGCGTGCGTGTGTGTTGTGCAGTGTACTGGAAGAGCATTTTTTCTGCTCAGTGGAGCTCACACACACCAGCTGTACATGGCACTGTGGTAGCTGCCCTGGCTAACCCCATCACCACCAGGAATGTTGGGAAAGTGTATGTGTGTGTGTGTGTGTGTGTGTGTGTGCGTGCGTGTGTGTGTGTGTGTGGAGGTGAGCCAGAGAGAAAAAAAAAAAGGATGTGTCAGAGAGAGAAAAGTGGAAAAAAGAAATTCAGGATGTCCTTTAGTGGCATACCTCTACATAGAACTGGCCTCGTTATTTCACTGCTGTGTGTGTGTGTGTGTGTGTGTGTGTGTGTGTGTGTGTGTGTGTGTGTGTGTGTGTGTGTGTGTGTGTGTGTGTGTGTGTGTGTGTGTGTGTGTGTGTGGGTGTGTGTGTGTGTATCTCTCTGAGTTATTGATTCATAAATCCCCTAAAGGAATAGGATATTAATGGTGACTACTGAAAAGGAGACAGGGAAAGAGAAAAATACTGCATGGGAGATGAAGGGATATGTATGGAGGAGAGATAGCTTGATAGATGATGAGAGGTTTAGACACACACACAACTAATATTTATCATTTATATCCCAATGACATTGGTATAAAGCACCATTCCTGCTCCACAACTTTGTTCTCAACGTCCACATTCAAACACAAAACGTTGTCACTTGGGGCTGACATTTAAATACAGTTCGGAAACAGAAACACAGTTGCAGATCAGGTTCAACTGCAACAACGCAACCATCGTCCACATTTCATCAAGCTTATGTCTAACACACAACAAGACAATGAGGGATGGAAGGAATTAATGAGAGAGGGAGGGAAAATAAAGGAAAACAAGATAGAAGCCACATTTTTAATTTTACGCATCTCTCGTCTCCGGCTCTACAAATTACAAACGAGGGAGAAGGAGTGGGCCTTCATATAAAAAAATCTTCTTATATTAATATGAGCTCACATATGGGCGTGCATACTGGCACAAATATTGAATACTAAGTGGAAAAAAAATAACCATCACTATCCAAATCATCTTATAACGGGTTAAAGGAAACCGTGCCTACTGTACTCTGCCTCAAATACTGCCTGAAAGAAAAAGATATAAAGCAGGAAAGGAGAAGACAGGATGAAACAGGTTAAGAGAAGTGGTGGCAGATAAAGTTATGGGAGTTACATTTGTACAACTGTGGAAAAAAATTCTTCAAAAACTACATCTTGCTCATCTGCCTAACCTCTTCCCTCTGATCCCTCCTTCCTCCCTTTCTGTCCCCCCTCCAATTCCTCCTTCCTAATCCACTCATCTCATGCTTCTTTCATCTTCCTCATTCCTCGTTCTCTTCCTCCTCTTGTTCTTCGCTCGCCTCTCTCCCATCCCCCCTTTTCTCTGCTCTTCATCAGCTCATTGCCCATTCCTTCAGAGAGGTGTAGGCCTACAGTGAGCACCATCTGATGGTATAACCATGGGATGATGAAAGGATGAGGGGGTGAAGAGGAGGTGGGAGATGGAGGGGTGAAGGCAGCAAAAAGGGTGTGGTGAGCAGAGATTGTGATGTGGAATAACAGATCAAAAACCTCTAATCTCTGAAATGTCAGCAAAGGGGGGCCCACCCACAGAGAGGGGGA
This sequence comes from Enoplosus armatus, assembly GCF_043641665.1. Taxonomy (NCBI): domain Eukaryota; kingdom Metazoa; phylum Chordata; class Actinopteri; order Centrarchiformes; family Enoplosidae; genus Enoplosus; species Enoplosus armatus. The sequence goes on along the minus strand of NC_092180.1, from coordinate 18,786,574 downwards.
GCGCTATTTTTTCATACTGACGATTAGGGAATTTTATACCACAAGTTCAGAACCGGTTTTTAATGAAGTCCAGGAATGAGGCAAGCAAAGATGATTATCTGTTTGTCTGTCTGCAAAATTTGGGGGATTGATGCATCTCGCCACTCTCACTGCGCTCTAACATTTTCAAAGTGATCTTGATCGGCCCAAGCAGGGGTTAATCTGGCCCCTCTGTTACAGCTGAAAGTAGGATGCTGCAATTTAAAGTCAACAAGGTGGCATATTTGTTAGTGATAGACCCATAAGGGAATGTATCATCAGAGACTGACAAAGGAAAGGAGACGACCCAACCCTGAGTCATTTCCTGTATCTGTGTCACGTGGGTTTCGCCACAGCCCCGCCCCTTTAGGAGACTAGTGGCAGGTCCTGAGTCTATTCACTCCAATGGGAGAACGTGAATTTGAGCACAGATTATGACCGATTCTTTCGTCCGTAGTCATCAAAGTAAATAATTTTTCATAAGCCACATATCTTCCAAACATTCTGACACTAAAATGGCATTTTTCAGACAAATCAGGAGAAAATGAACTTTGTTCAAGACCTGTCTCTGTCTCAGCAACACACTCTCATGAGATCTGGCAACACAGATATCACTTCTAGCTGCTGGTGCTGAACCTGCAGTGAATTAAAAGTTATAACTGAAATGAAAGATGTGTTTCTTTGCTTAATAACCACTTAGGAGACAGGAAGTGTATACCATTTCGTACCATTGGCGCAGCTTGTAATATGTTATCTTCTGTTATGGAGTATCTTTGTTATCATTTATAGGGGATGTCTTGTTTAATGTTGCCTGTTATTTTATCCTTCCGACTCCTCTTCCTCCTACTCTTTCTTTCCACCTACCATCTTCATTCTCCTCTTCTTTTTCCCCCTCATCCCCTTCCTCTCTACCCTGTTCTTCTTTCTCAGCCCTGGCAGAAATAGTCTGTGTTCCCTCACCTGTGAAACTAGGAGATGTCCTTGACTTACAAGGACAATACTGCACTCTGAGTGTGTGTGTGTGTGTGTGTGTGTGTGTGTGTGTGTGTGTGTGTGTGTGTGTGTGTGTGTGTGTTCAGTATAAAGGAGCACATTGTGTGAACAACAGTACACAAGTCACCTTTCTGTCCATGTGTCTTGTCACTCTCGCTCTCTCAGACTGGTCAGTCAACATCAGTGTGACCGTCGTTATGAGACGTCTTTGCCGTGTGCTAAAATTGGATTACATGTTGCCTGAAGCTAACGACATTTACACACACGCACACGCACACGCACACACACACACACACACACACACACACACACACACACACACACACACCTTGCCTGTAGGGCTGACCATTCATCAACCTATCAGCTCCTTTAATCACAAAGTGAGACGTGGTGCATCAGTGCACATCGTACACATAGTAGAAGTGTTCTCCTTATTAGAAGATGCTGGAAGTGAAAAGTGTTGATCATTTTCATAACATTACAAAGATCTGTCATTATTTATCATTTCATTTTACCAAGGAAGGTATTGGGGGCACTTGTTTTTTATGTGGTTGTAGTCCATATGGATGGTCACCCTCCCTGTACTCAACCTGCCTGTGCCAAACATTATTCTCCATTTGCATGCACACCTACGATGGCAACTTAATTTCCTTTGATGAGGAAAGCCTTAAGCACATGTACCACAGACTGGGATAACAAGTGCTAATCCTTATTATACTGTAATCCAAAATGGATACGGACGTCTGTTCAAACTACATGGCCATTTTCACACATTTGCTGGTGCGGACATGAGCAAAAGATAGTGTTTACATCACATCGCCGCCGTGCAGTCTCACAGCCACGCACATGCAGAAAATATTAACATCCAAGCAACTGAACCAGGCTGTGCTACTCTCACTGATTCACCAAGACAACATTGTATTCAGTTAAAAACAGTCAGAAAATAGAGCCGAAAATAAAATACGGAAAAAAGGAAAAAAGGGAGAGCTGTTTTAAAATTACTTCACGAAATACATTTTCATACCAATAAACCTGAAGTTATTTATTAAAGCATTTCATATGGGATCATCTCTCTCTCTTACACACACACACACACACACACACACACACAAACAAACACACACTCTGCAGACTCAGGGGGTCCGCAGTAGGAGTCAATTAAAGGAGCTCCCCATTGTAATTACACTATGTTAGATATACTAGCCCACTGGGATGTGAGCATTTGTGTGTTTGTCCTTCCTCCTCCTGTCGTCTTCCCCTCCCACTCTTTTACTCGCTCTTCATCTCCACCTGGGGGTGTTTCCAGGGAGGGGCTCATTAAATCCTGAATCCCCTTTTGGTCTCCCTAACTAAGAGGTGAAATACAGAGATTGTTCTATCGCTATGATCCTTTTCAGTGAGGTGGAACATAAAATGAATGAATGCAGAACAGAAGAAAGAAATCACTGAAGCAGACTCATTCTCGAGACCAATCAGCTAATTTTGGTTATCATGTGTACCCTGAAACATGAGGAAGAAAAAAACTGTTCACACCCTAACCATGCACCTCCTCTCCATCCATCTGTCTCACCCCCTATTTGTTTCTTCCCCCTGTCTTATCCTGATTCCTTTGGGTCAGAAAAACTGCTGACATGACGAGACCTGCTCTGCCAGATTCAATCAATACAAAAACACTATCTCACACAAACACACGCACAGGAACACACAGACATTTTGATGTGTAAGCTTTGGTATCTGACCAATTTGCATAGTTACACTGCTGTGGTGGCCAGTTAGGAGAATTACGGAGAATCTGAGGTGTTAATAAGTGCTGGATAAAAGCAAATGCCCTGAATTTACCAAAATCATTCATCTGTCAACGTCCATTTGACCCTCTATCTTATACAGTTTTGAAGCTAACGCTGCACTGCGTTGGTTACAATGTTTCAGCACTCCTGTAGCTTTTAGGCTGCTAAGTGCACACATGCTGCTTTTCAACAACACAAAATAAAACGTGAAATTTATCAGGTCATGGACGGGCTTAATTTTGAACTGAGATATCGGGATATACTACATACTACTATTATTCATAGAGATAGCGGTTTGAGTTACACACAATACGTAACACAGACAAAATTACACAAAGCTGCATTAGAAAAACACGACAGCACAGCACAACACACAGATGATGCTAAATCTATTAGCAAGTTCAGTAGCAGATACACATTAGTTTTTAATATTAACAAAATATTAAAGCATCATCTACATCTTTTCAGTAGAGAGGAGAGGAGAAGCAGAGGACAGGATGATAAATAGTTTCACATTACAGAAAACAGCAAACGTGCAGATTCCACACTGAGGCTGTATGTGTGTGTTTTCTCTCTCTCTTCTTCTCTTCATACCAATTAACTATGTTTCAATCTTTCAGAATTATCAAAAGCTGACATTTTCCTTCCATTGTATAATATGAATGGCATCTATAAAATTTCAGTAAAACAATAGTTTGACATTTTGAGAAATACATTTATTCTTGCCCTGAGTTACACGACAACATTGACAACACTGTTGTGTCTGTACACTAAACATGAAGCTACAGCCAGCAGCTGGTTAGCTTAGCATAGCATAAAGACTGGAAACAGGGGGACACAGCTGGCCTGGCTCTGTCCAAAGGTAACAAAATCCACCAACCAGCACCTGTAAAGCTCACTAACTAACATGTGTTAACAAGGGTACAATGACTTTGTGAAGTCTTGTTGTCACCATGAGGTTGCCAGGCAACCAGCAGAAGTCACTGCTCTCAGACAAAAAATAGTCCGGCACATGACCCCCCCATAAAACCAAACATTTTTACACTTTGGTTTTTGTACAAATGAAACAAAGAGATATAACATGTAAATTAGTGAGCTTTAGAGAGGCTGGTTGTTTTGTTACCTTTTGAATGAGCCAGGCTAGCTGTCTCCCCCTGTTTCCAGCCTTTATGCTAAGCTAAGCAGGCTGCTGGCATACAGACATGAGAGTGGTACCAATCTTGTCATTTTTTACATGTTGTAATATTATGTTTTAAAAAACCATCAACTATCATCGTAAGTTGACATTTTTCAGAGAATCATACAGTAACAGTAAAGTAAGTATTTGGACAGAAATTATGGATAACTATAACACTACTTTCAACAGTCAGTCTAATTTTTGTTTTTGTGTACAGGAAGCAGACAAATGAGACAATGGAGAGACTACAGTGTGTGTGTGTGTGTGTGTGTGTGTGTGTGTGTGTGTGTGTATGCATCCACACTCACAGTGTTATTTGTGTTCCTGATGAGCTGCTGATGTTTAACAAGAGGAAGCACAGCATGAATGCCCATTAAAAAAAAGAGACCAGGAACCGCAACTACAACATGCAACTGAGCGCTCATCTTTGCAGCCACTGCAGGACAACAATTCAACAAGCACACGTTTATTTGCTGGTCCCCAACTCTAAATATAATCCTCCTCATAATGAGCTGCAGCAAATAGGCTTTTGGGGTTTCCAAGTTTTGTACGCACATTTGCACTTTAAAAGATAGCAAAAACACAAATGTCGCAAACACACACACACACAGACAACTTGAAAGTCGGCGAGGTGTGTCTCACTGTCCCTGAATAGAACTGAGGGTTTAGTGTTTGGCTGTGGTTTAAGAAGAAGAGACGAAGTGAAGGAGATGAGAGACAGATGAGAGGGAGGACGAGGGAATGAACCCCGAGGAAACTCATTTATATTCAGGATGGAAATAAAAGGATTGATGGTTAAGCATTCTTCAGCTGGATACTTTACAGGCTTCAGTGTCTTTGTTTCGCAAGACAGAAATCGACAGAATTTATGGAAGCTTTACATAACTCGTTAATGACCGCCAGAGACAGACAGGAGAACAGGGAGAGACAATGGGTGGGTGGATGAGTGCATACTTGAACCTGTGATAGCACCTGAACTTGGACAGCTCATTGAGGCACTGAGACTGGCAGCCAAGGCTAACTCTTAAATATAACACTTCAAACCTGCCTCATGAAACAAAACACTGATTTACTGTCAGCTATTTTTGTGTTCAGCATTCTTTTGAGGCTGATCCTGTGTTCTGACCTCAAACCAACTTCCCTCAATAAAGTATCACATTACTGCTGTTTGGATTCATCAAGGAAATATGATATGACTTGATATCTCAGACAGCACTGATATTTAATACAGCATATTTAGCCAACATGAGCAGACAGTTTAAGCGATTAAGTGTGTTCGTTAAGCACAGTGATGGCTAACTTTGATCCACCTTATCAGGCAAATTAACTGAACATATCTGTGTTCTGTACACAGTGCAATAGTTTGTAAAAACATGTACACAGTACGTGTGTGTGTTCTTCACATACACACAAACACTCATCATAATCAGGCTACACTCTGTCAGATTTTAAGGCGCTACATGTATGCATGTATTAAACTGCTTAATTAACATAAACTATTGAAATCAACACTAACAGAGTGGAAGTCTCTGCCAGCATCTATGCTGCATTTTTCATTTTCCGTCATGAGGGTCAGATTTCATGGGAAATTTTCTTAATTGCTTTATACCACAAAAAAAGGAAACGGCTGCTGATTTTCCAAAAAATTAGCTACAGCACCTGTTATTATCATAAACAGCAAGGACATCATTAAATCATCTTCAGACCCCATGATATCACTAAACAAAAGGGCCACCTGCAATTTATGGGATATGGAAACCTGGGGACAAGTATTTTATCTTACCAATCAGAGTCTGCCGAGATGCCACTCGATAAGAATTTCATCTAAAGATCTTTTCACAAAGGTTCTAAGAGAAACGTTTGCCTAAGAAGGGAACTCTTAAGCTAAGGCAATGCCCATAACAATTTTCATTGACCTTTGAGACTGGGAAGGAGCCAAACAATCATGCACACATTCTGTCACTTGTACTCTAAAATGAGTCAACCACTTCTCCGTCAAGAGCTTCTATCCTGTTGAACTGCCAATAATTAATAAACTGTGTAGTGCACAAAAATCTTGTTGAAATTTGACCCTTTTAAAAACACTTTCAGTCTCACATTTAGTGTGGACAGGTTATAACAGAATGTACAACTGAGAAATGACACTACAGAGGACAGCACAAGCTGAGTTACTGAAGCTCATGAGACTGAAAAATGTGATATAAGAGTCTGTACTTTCCTTGAGCCCAAAATAGTCAAATGGACAAATGCAGAAAAAATCTGTACTTTCCTTAGGATGGGGAATCCTGCAGGGATTTCGGTGCACGGCACACTGTGTTGGTTTGGTTCTTGTTTGGGGATCCAAACAGACTACTGGCTGAACTGAGATTCTGGTAATCATTCAGGTAAATATAAACATACAGTACACAATAACCAATCTCAGCTTGGAATCCAGTTATACTGTCAATTACAAAAAAAACAATGGACATCTGCCTGCCAACACATACTGAGAATTCAGAGAAGCCATACGAGCAGATAAAAAGGACTAAGCTGAATAAGATTTAGGTTGAAAATAAAAACCTAAAGGCCAAAGCCAGTTTTCCCCCAAGAATATCTAACTCTTTGCCTGTACACAGGAAAAGCCAAAATGCACACATGCAAAAACAACATTAGTTGGGAAACAAAACATAAACATACCAAACACCAAAACATAACCTGTGAAATATAAGAAAAAAGTGCTGCTATCAGTGGCAGGCTGGCCATCTGGAGTACCTGCACTTTTCCCAATGGCCCAGTCGAACTGTTATGAAAAGATTAAAAAATGTCCCATGCTGTTTGATCTCGCATTAGTCGGCCAGCCGGCTCCACACCTGTGTGTGTGTGTTTGTGTGTGTGTGTGTATGGCAGGGATATAAATTCATTACATCTCATGAGTCCATCTCTCCACCCCTTGCCTGTCGGTAATACTAGAATTACATTATTTTAGTATGCAATATAAAAATGGGATAAATAAAGGCTGAGACAGAATGTTCTAAGAAAACATTATAACCCTAATAATGTCTTCTACATCCAGAGGCTGGATACAATAATGTGAACTGATCTATGGGTCAGAACGGTGGGATCTATTACTGAGCTGTTTTATTAGATTGCCCAAGTTATTGTTTCCATCTCTCTCTCTGTATTTGTCATTGTGTGTTATGCTATCAGCGACAGACTGAATCTATGTCGTATGGACTGTTCTTGGCCTTTGCATTTGGATTTCCGCCTCATTAACACTCAAGTGTCAAATGTGAATGAAATAATTAACCTCTAAAAGCACAATTTTTGTGACATCAGTATTTGCAGTGGAACATGTAATATCATTCACTGATAGCCTGAGCATGTATTAAACACCCAGCCTTTATTTGTCCTGTGTGAGAGGACTGATAAAAGGATCCTGAGGACAGGAGATGATAACCCACAGGGCTCAGTGATGATAAACTCGAGGGCTAATACGGCAGGTGAGTGACCAACCGGTGCAGGCAAAAATGCCGCCATGTGTATGATTACACTGTCCTCGCTGCTGAACTCTAAACCAAAACACAGAATTGTACCACATGTTGTATATATATTCTACACTGGAGATTCAACATGGTGGATGGGCTGTGACTTCATGGGATTTCTTTATTTTATTTGGGCACCTTGTTAGCAATTAATCGGAACATAATTATTATAATTATAATCCTTGTCTGTATGTACTATATGGTCATAGTACACCTATAGTCTAATAATCCTACTATTGAAACGAGAGCCATGTTTAACCTTTTATCGCAAAGCTGAGCAGTTTCAGAGGTTTGTTAAGGGTCAGGAGAAGGTTCATGATCCCCAACAGCAGACACAGGTCTTTCCCAGGTCATAGTCTTGGCGTGAAAGGGGAGTTAGTGAGATAAACCTGGCTTAGGAATCTCCCTTTCTGGAACAGAAAATGTCCCCCATGAGGACATTCAGGAAATTAGACAAAATACACAGTCACACTTTGGTTTTTGTTTTTGTTTTTTTTAGTTTTGTTATCAGCCTCTATCCCTGTTTCCTTCCATCCGAACCACCAAAGAACAGTAATTACTGTAAATGTTGGAGCGACAGAGGAGAGAGCAGAGGAAGCATGAGGGGGGATAAAGGAGACAAGAGATAGAGGCTGTCGCAGCTGGAGCCAAAAGCTGTTCATTAAGCCAACCCACCCCCAACTCACACACACATTAGAACATACTTACAACACACATATATACATGCCTATCTCCTGCAACATATTGCTGCTCAAATCACTTTGCAGAATTAAACGACATCATCCAGATTTGTATTCAAAATTATTCAAATTTTTCAGTCGCTCCTCCTCCAATCTCTTCTCGACTTCCCTGTGTTAACCCTTCCCAGTTTTCTCATCTTTTTTTCAACATCTCTCCATTCCTCCTAGCCCCTCTTTTTTTTCTTCTCACTCTTAATTTTAATGCTCTCTATATCAACGTTTCCTTGTCTTGTCTCCTTAGCCCCCTGTCATTCCCCCTTGAGTATTTCCTTCCTCACCCTCCTTCCTTTCCCCTTTTTACTCTAGTTCTCTCATTTCCAAGCTTTCTTTCCCATTCCTCTTCCCTTTTGCCCCTCCTCCTCTTCACGTCTCCCCATGAGCCCACACACATGCAGCCAATCTAAGTCAATTAAACAAATGGTTTTTATTCTCTCTTCCTATTATACTGTCTGTGACTGCATTCATGATGGACTTAAAGTCATTACACTAAGCTGTGTGTGTGTGTGTGTGTGATTTTGCAAAGCCTAAGCTAATTAGGTAGCACCCATGGCACTGCCGCTGCTACAATGGCAGACCAGAGAAATGTTTGAGAGATAAGGCTGAACATACTAACACATACACACAAGGATTACTGTAATGATTTCATACACTGCATGCAGGCAAACACAAACACACACACACACAAAGACACATGAACATGCTAATGTAGGAGAGCAAAACATGCAAACATAATACTGGAGTGTACTTTCCTTTATTGCGTTGCTAGTTTTAATTTTTTTCCCAATCCTTCAATTATGTAAAAACTCAGTAATTTCCTCCTTCTTTCCTTGACTTCTTCCTTCCTTAGGTCATTTATTCATAAAAAACTTTGTTGTGCTTGTGCATATGAAATACTTTCTCCCCCCTAACAAGTTTGGAGAGTGATAACTTTCACATTTGTTAAGGTACGCTAGCTTGACGGTGTTTGCATCCCATTTAGCTGCTCAACAGATGGCAAATAAATATCAAGGAAAGCCATGAGAATAAATTACTCCTACACACAAACAAGAAGTTACAATCACACAACTACAACATACATCTGCACACACAGAGAATTACACTTACACACAGATATACACAAGTTATACTACGACAAACACACTGAAAATTATAACAACCAAAAAATGAAATTCATAGAAAATTACACACACACACACACACAATTTCTGCTCGTGTAATTGAAGCCGTAGCAGTTTTCAGCAGGGGTGTAAATTTATTGGCTCCACGCTCACACAGGGCATCAGGTAGTTGTGTGTGTGTGTGTGTGTGTGTGTAGCCTGTGATAAATCGTCTCTATACATAGGTAATAAACAATACAACATACTTTTCCATAGAGAGTCGCCTTGCTTCCAGCATGGTCAGATGAGAAGGTGTGTGTGTGTGTGTGTGTGTGTGTGTGTGTGTGTGTG